>NW_007579225.1:123527-154958 GCF_000690725.1 Stegastes partitus
AACCCCACAGGGCTGATTGTGACAGACAGAAGTTCTTAAGTGTCTTTGATTGTTTCTATAACATCTGGAAAAGTCCGTTTAAGTTGAACTCTGTCGAGCTAAAGCTGCGACTCCGTTCATGTGCAGTCGTGTGCTGAAGTCTGATAACCCCAAACCATCTTCTTTTCATTTCACTCAGTGATTTCCATACAGCTGCGTCATCATTTCCTGTGCAGTCCACTTTTTTTTTTTCCTTTTTTTTCTCCCTCCCTCATCGCATGCAGTTATACGGAGGAGACTATTTTCCCCAGAAAAAAAAAAAAGAAAAAAGAAAAAGAAAGAAAGAATCAGTTTTCAGGCTGCACAGAGAGAAAGCGACACAGGCTCTGGTGAAGAATGGATCAGTGAGCAGAAACACTGCAGCAGCACTCAGACACTGGTAAGTTTTTCTCTTCTCACCTCATTAAATGCTGCGTTTGAATAGAAATCTAACAAGATTCCTACTTATTTTTAAAGTCAGTGACAGTATTTGCTGCTTGTTGAGATGCTTGTGAGCATAAGAGCAGAAACAGATCTCTGTTTAACTGATGGTCTAATTAACTAAACTGTGTCTAAAGCTGATCGCAGACACTGACTTTGATCGATGTTGGTTGACTGGCTGCTCCACTGTTTGATGTTTGGGGGGGGACAGACGGTAGCTCCTCTCAGCTTTTACTGCTGCATTTACAGCAGTCGGCCTACAGGAGGCGCCTCAGCCTTTGAATTTGATCCATCAGATAATCAAAGGCTTTTCCACTCATCTGTGCTTTTGTACTTCATGCCTCAACAAGCATCTGCTCTTTTCTTTTTTTTAAATGTCTTTACACAGACATGCAGGCCAACGTTAAACCAAATCTTCACCTTAAGTTGATTTTTGGGGTATTTGCTTTAGGCCCCAAATCGAGAGGCGTGTCCCCTCCATGTAAACACATTTATGTCCTCACAACGTAAAAGTACACAGAGTATGAGAGGTTACAGCACAACACTGCATTCTGTTTTCAAGGCTTCTGAGTCTGTAGTCGGACTGATGTTGTGGCGAAATGCAAAAAAACAAAAAAAGAAAAGTTTCCAGGAGATAAAGGAATGTCCTTGTGCTAAACTTTGCTCCTCGTTGTTCCACCAGGACAGCGTGTTGTGAAACTGTGGTAGAGCTTTTTTTATTTCTTTGTAAGACACGGTGCTACTGAGAGAATAATTTTCAGACTAAACATTCAAGTCCATATTTCTGTGTCATTAATCAAAGAGTGACCCGGTCAGTGGAGGATTACTGCATTACCATTATTCTATTACTTTATTTCCCCTTAGAGCGGCTGTGCATCACACGCTGACCTAACGGTCGGCGACGGTGCTGCGACTAGCTGGTCAGCACGTCAGTGGTGTTTCTGCATTAGTTTCTCTCTCAGATGGATGGTTTTAATATGAGCCACAACAGGTTGGAAACATGACTGGAGCTGTAAATTCTTGACGCTGCGATAAAGAAACGAGCCCAGGAGGGTTTTGCATGGGTTTGCATTCACATGTACAGTGCACACAAGGCTTCCTTCTGCAGGATGGAAGAACGAGACACAGCTTCGGTTTTAAAGAGGAGAGGATGTCTTTGCTCGACAAGTCGCGTCTTCTCCCTCTGCGCCGCCGTCAGGCTGTAGCTCACAGTGTTGACAAGACACGTCAACTTAATCCTGGAGTTTAAGAAGCAGCCTCGGGTCTGTTTCTGAAACCCGAGACCATGTTTATTGCACCCAATATATTTTTATGAAAAATGGAGCGGGTTAATGTGCGAGCGGCTCTCTTCTCCTTCGACCTCTTGAACCTCTGGAATGTCCCGAAGCTCAAAGAGAGGATCAGAGGTGAATTTTTGGAGTGTAGGTGGCAGAAGTCTCCCGGAGCTGTGGAATAATCCCTCTGAGTGTGTGAGGATTTGTGATTCACAGTTAGTAAACACAGACGAGGTTTAGTGATATTACAGGAGATAAACACTCATTCCCCTGTGACTGCAGGTTCAACAGGTGTACAGCATGGCAGAGCATGAGTAAGACTTCCAGCTCTGTGGTCAGTTTGAGATAATTCACGGGTTTTTTTGGGCCTAGAGGAGAATCCTTTCATGGCTGAAAGAATTCCACGTATGTATGCGAGTCTACGCTTTCATGCTTCCATGTCATGCAAGAAGAGGATGTGGCTTTAAACGAGAAGTCCAGATGGCACTGCGATCAGCGGAACAATGAATTCCACCAGTTTAAGCTTCGGTTACATTCTGGTAAAACATCCCACAAAACGCAGCCAGTGCCGCTGCCTTTTGTTGCTCAGACGATTTAAAGCGTTCTCAGGAAGGACGGTCTTTACGAGGCCTTGAAAGCTTTTTGAATGCGTCTCGGAGCGAAGCGGCACAGTGGCAGATCCGCGGGCTTCCTGCCGACTTGATGCTGCGAACTGCGATCGCGGATGTCTGGCTTTTGTGACTTCCTCTCTCCTCCCAGGCGTGCGGGATGATAAGACAGCCCAGGAGAACGAAGGGAGCTGGTTTTATGGATGACTAGTGCGTCTACGTTTGGTGTAAAAACGTTACAGAAAGATAACCATGAATGGCAAGAAAAGGATTTCTCTGGAAACCAGTAGGGGGGAAAAATGAATCATTGGACGCAGCTGACAAAACAAACCACCGTCCACTGTTTTTTGCTCGTTCTGGGGCTTTCGTCTTCTTTAGTGGATGACGTTTGCTCAGGTGACTCGGCGTCCAAATGGGTCAAAGTAGGTATCTTTCATGAAACAAAACTCCAATGAAATGAAATTAAATGCCACAAAAATGCAAATCTCATCAGCAATTTGTGCATCTTAGTCGCTCATCCCTCCTCCCGTCCCAGTACGCACAGTGCAGACACATTCTGTTTGTCGCCTCGTGGTGTCTGAAGGCCTTTAATGGCTGCTGACCAGTGACCACTGACCACGCACCACCAGGCCAATGAGCCGCATACTGAACGAGTTTGGAATCCGCATGTCTTTAAATGTTCGGTCCCAAATGGCTTACACGAGCAGAACACGACAAAGACGTGTTGTTCAGTCAACGCTCCGGAACCACAGCACAGCGACAGTTAATTGGCTTAATTTGATCGGAGTCGACTCAGACGGAGGCCGGGGATGTCACATTTTAAACGCACATCATGCAACCGTGTATTATGTGTAATTATATTTTACATTTTGCGGTCGCCTCCGGTTCTGACCTGCGGTTCAGCTCCAGCTCAATCAGACTTTATGACCAAAAACTCCAACCATGCAGTGGAATGTATGGAACATTTAACGAACTACAGAAGGACTTGTGTTCTTTATGGTGCCGCGTATCGAGGCTGATTCATGTTTTGAAACAGGCTGGGGTCGGATGTTTCCTCCATAGTTTCACCTGAACATCATCGCGGCAAGGTTAGAAGTTAAACTAGAAGTCTGCGACAACGAGGACTCTGATTGGTTCAGTTATGTTATCACTTTATGTGATTTGTACCCCACCACATGTCAGATTGTGCTTTTTACTTTACCTGACAGCTAAAAGCCCAGTTACAGCAGGAATAAAGTTACAGCACAAAACGACAATTCGTATCATACTAAACACTTTTTCCACTTTATCCATATATGTGCAATATTTTAACCAACAAAGTGCAATAGTCTAGCTCGCTGCTTACAGAAATATTTAGTGCTAAACACAACTAATTTTGACTTTTCTACTCTAATGTTTATATTTTTTATGGAACTTATATTGCTGTATTTCTATTGTTTTATTGTACTTATTATTTATTAGGCTTTTTTATTTTTAATTTTAATTTTTTTAAACTGGGACCTGAGTACTAATTTCGTACCACAAACATGTGAATGTGAGCTGACATGACAAATAAAGTTCCTTGAATCCTTGAATCCTATGTCCCAGCACAAAATTACTAAAGATCAAACTACTTTCTGGATCAGCTACACTTGTGGAAAGTAAGATAAGATAAGATATGCCTTTATTTATCTCACAGTGGAGAAATTCACATTGTTGATAGCAGCATTCAACAGAGGTACACATACGAGACAGGAAAAAAACAAAAAAATGTACATATAAATATAAGAAATAGGTAATAGGTAACCAAGTACTATACATGAAACTTCAGAGGGAAATATTTGACTTTTTACTCCACTTTAGCTACTAGTTGCTTTGCAGTTTAGGGTCATAGTAGAAAATATATTTTTGATCCTCCTGTGAGTACTTTTTGCTGAAAATGATTGTTTTTGAATAAGTTAGATTTGAATGCATCAGCTTGCATTGTGTGGATGCAACTTCTGAAAAACCAACACGGAGACAAAAGCATAGATGACAAGGCTTTGCAAAAACATAATAGTAAGAAGCAATAAGATAATAAGAAAGACGAGCCCCGGTGCAGATTTAACCCGATCCAGGAGTTTTGGGGTGTTTTGGACCCCAGACCATGTGGTTTAGGTGACAGGTATTGCTGTTAAATATAAAAAGAGGGACTTTTGTCGTGCATTTGGAAGCAAAAATACGTCAACTTATCAGAAAATGTATTGAACACAGTATAAAAGTCTATTATGAATACCAACCAGACCTCCTACACATGGCAACATGAAGGTCCTGAATAGGATTAATGTAGGTAAAGGGTGGAAAGGTGTTTTAAAAAAAGGTTTATAGCACTCATCAAAATGCATGTAGACACCCCAGCAGGTTTGGTCAGTGTTACACCCTGATCTGAGCCTAATGAAAGGCATCTTTGTGCTGCTGCTGGGTGACATGTGGAGGCTCCAGCAGGACAATGTGCTGCGTCGCCGGTTTCATCCCGTCAAGCTGCAGCTCCTGAATATTCATCCACACTCCTCAGGCTGACAATAAACAAGGGAGAGAGGCGGAATGCCTGTCTGAGGAGGCCAGGGGGCAGTTGGCAGGAGGGAGGAGGGGGGCAAATCTGCAGAAAAATGGGGGGCAAACAACCCGTTTCCATGGCGACAAGTCCTGCCTCTGCACTCTGCTGCAGCGGGCTGTGAGAGGAGAGGGGAGGCAGGAGGGCTTCTCTTTTTTCTTTTTTTTTTCTTCCCTTTTTTTTTTTTTTGTCGGTTTTGGTTGGAAAGACATGAGTCGGAGTTTATTGCGGAGGGCAGGTATCCGGCACAGCCAGCCAAAGTTTCTCCACGACGAACGGGATTTGTGCGTCGCAAAGGGATTATAATCTGAAAATGTCAGCAGCCATGGATGTGAGGAGAAACTCGGAGGTAAAAAGACAGAAAAAGCTTTTTGAACCGTTACTGACGAGGAAGTTTTATCATAGCGGTGAGAAACAAGGGGAGCGAAACACAAGCTTAAAGTTGCGTAAAGTTGGTCGTTAAATGTGCGTAAAAGTGTCTCCATGTGGCCATATTTGGTCATCGGCATGTTGACCGATGAAGTGCTGTAAAACTACAACAGCAGACGGTTTTTTTTCTTTCTTTCTTCCAGCTGACCCTTTGAATGAAGAAAAAAAAATGTCCCAGCGGATACAGGCTGTAAGTCTGTGGGCTGTAATTAGACCAAGTTATTATCGCTTAACCATCCAAAAAGTCAAACCAGCAGATAAGCAGAAACAGCACAGGACTGTGAACTGAGCTCCTTGTGTCCTTCTCCTGCTCTAGTTTGGACTGTGGGGGAGATTTTTTGTTTTTTAAGTTTTTTTTTGTCTAGAGATAAAATAACAAAACAAAAACCCACAAAACTTTAAATCTGCGTCCTGCATTGTGTCGTAGGAGAGGTTTATTACGCGCAGGTTTGTGCATGTCATGTAAGATTTAATGACTATTTAAGAACAAATATGTACATATATTATGTTCATATCAGTGAGCTTTTTAACAACTTAAACATGTATTTACTTGTTTTAGTAATGGTAGGCTTTTCATGCTGCCTATAATTTAACTTTAATGAGTTTTGTTTAATTCAAAATATTTGTGTTTTCTTGTTGTGGATACAGATCCAGATTCATTTACTTTCTCATAACCTCCTGCACTAACTGGACCCTGAGAAAAACCAGGTCCATGTGTCATGATGGTGTGTTTTGGTGTCGATCTTAATCCATTCATGGGTTATTGAAGTTTAGATTTTTGTAGCGGCGTCGGCTAAAGCCTGTCCTACTGAGGTCCTGGTAGCTCATGTATGAGGAGCTTTGTGTCTGTCTTGAATATGAGTTTTCTTAACAGATTACAGCCTAAATCCTGATGATCTTATCTGATTCAGTGTAACACAAACCCTATGGCTGTGACCGCTTTTCTATAGCTCTCCCTTTTTCCCCTTAAACTCTTTCCATTGTGCGGATCAAACAATGACCTTCCCCTCTCGCTGGACGCCACTGTCAACACAAAGCTATTGAGGAAGTTCTTCTCTGTTCTCCATTCAGTTGAACATGTGGGCCTGGCCTGTCACCAGATGCTTTTGCAGGGACCGTTGTTCACTCAGCAACGTCGATCTGAGTTTTTTTTTCCACCAGATAGTTGTATTGTGATTTGCTGTAAGGACTGCTCAGATGGTACGCTGGTATCTCTGAGAGCGAGGCTCTGAATCGACTGTTTTGTTCGTCCTCCGGCTGAATGCGACTCGGGCTTCATGTCTTTCAGATTGGGAGGAGTATTTCTGCAACATGTGGTTCTGAATCAAATCACAAGACCATCTGTCTCCCTGTAGCTCCACTAAAGTTAGCAACCGCTGAGAGAAAGCTTCCTTTGAAACCAAGAAAATCCACTTCCAGAGCTCGCAAACTCTCAGCTGATGTGCACACGGGCACAGAAATATGAAACGATGAGAAATTACAGACGTAAATTCTATTATTTCTATCTACTAAAAGGAGATTATATCAGTGGCTGGTTTCACATTCACACAGCTTCAAGGCTCACACATGATTTCTCTCCTGTGCTTCTGCTTCAGAGCGACTCTCAGGGCAGCAGGTACATCACAGGGCGGTCCAGACAGGTTTCAGGCACTTTAGAAATCAGGATTACAGACACAGGTCTCTCTCTCTGAAGGACCAAAGTGCTGGAAATCACTTCTCAGTGTTGAAATTGGGACCGCAACTAACAATCTTCTCCTCTTAGCTGTCGGCTCCACAAAATGTCAAAAAATTGTGAAAAATGTCGGTCAGTGTTTCCCAAAGCCCACGATGACGTCCTCTAATGTCTTGTTTTGCCCACAGCCCAAAAATATTCAGTTTACTGTCACAGACGAGTAAAGAAACCAGAAAATGTTCAAGTGAAGACGAGGAATTGGATACGGAGAAGTTGAGATTTATTCTCAAACTGACGATTATAATCAACAACTAAATGATTAATTGTTGTAACTTTGCTTGAAATGAACGGAGAACAGTTGGATTGAAGCGTATCAAAGTTTATTTTTGTTTGTCAGTTTCCAGCACTGCACCGTTTCTGAAACACAAGAAGACAGATGAAGAGTTTGTTTGCAAAAACAGATAACTCCATTTTTGTAGATTTTCAGAAAACGTATTTTTGTTGTTTGCCTGAGATGATATCAACCAAACTGAAGCTGAGTGGATTTGACTCAGTGGAAATGATAAAAGTAGAGATAACTTAAGTTTGACTGATGTCTCAGGTAGACGATGGAAAAGTTCTGAAGGTTTGTGTAGATGGAGTTATCTGTTTATGCAAATGAACTCTTCAAAGGTCTGTTGTGGGCTGCAGGTGTCTCAGTGGTTAGCATCGTTGCCTCGCAGCTAGAAGGTCGCTGGGTCGCATCCCGGTGAGGACACCCGGGATCTTCCTGCGTGGAGTCTCCATGTTCTCCCCGTGCAGCGTGGGTTCTCTCCGGGTTCTCCGGCTTCCTCCCACAGTCCAGAAACATGCTGAGGTTAATTGGTGATTGTAAATTGTCCGTAGGTGTGAATGTGAGTGTTCTTGGTTGTCTGTCTCTAAGTGTAGCCCTGTGATAGACTGGTTACCTGTCCAGGTGAACCTGCCTTCACCCTGAGTCAGCTGGGATAGACTCCAGCCCCCCATAGTGAGGATGAAGGTGTATAGATGATGGATGGATGTAAATGTCTGTTGTTGTTTTAATGACCACTCCGCCTTATGGAGGACACGAGAGCCTTGACCTGTTGTCTTCCAGCGCTGCCAACTGTTGACGCTTCATTGATGACAGTGAGACATCTGCCTCTGCATTTAAAAGAAAAACAAACCAAACATCTCATTATTGGTGTTTCTTGCGGTTTGTTCTGAAGCTACAGTTCAATTAGAAACAAGCTGGAATCCCCCATTAGACTGTATATTTAGTGGGTTTTGATGATTTAATGGGATTTTTGCACGTCATCGTCATCACCAAGTCAACAGCAGCATCCCATGAGATGTTCTGTCTTTAGTCATTCTGGATGTTAGCTAATGTACAACACAAGTGGTCCCGCATCAGCTTCCATGTCTGAGTTCAAACGCTGTCGGCTGCGTTGTCAGGTCTCAGAAACTTGACCATTAATCAGCGCGCAGGGACTTCAGATCAGAGAAATCCAGATCACACAAGTGAAGCTGAAGAATCTCTTCATGTGCCTGATTCATCTTTAACTCCATGGTTTCCCTCATGAGCTCACATCCAGTTATCAGTGATGCTAATGTGAACAATGTGGCGTCCAGAGGAAAGTCTGGAGGGAATTTCCAGTCATTCATTTTCCTCATTTCAAAGAATAAAGCGGAGCAATGACAGAACAGGTAATCTGACTCATGTAGTTTAACTTCACCACAAACAGCTCATAGTGTTATTTTTGTGCCCTACTTCCAACTAAAACTGCTTTGTCAAGGTTTGGGAAACATCGCCTTTAAAAGAATTGCTTCGATTTTATGACTGGCTGAAGTGGAAAAGAGTTTGTGTGAGCGTGGAAACTGATTTCTGAATAAGTTGTGCCTTTCCAGCTCCTTATCCCACTTCTGTATCTTCTTCCACTGTCTTCCTAATAAGTTGCATTACTCTGCTTATGCTAAGATTAAAATACCCAATATTATTCTAAAAGAAAACACACACACAGTGCTTATTTTAAAAGTCTGAACCTGCTTGAAGCTGATAGAAACCGACAGATGTGCTCATTTGAGAGAAAATGAGCAACAACATAGTTAGTCGAGCTAATCGGTGTTTTCGTTTACCTAAACTCTGACTTTAAGACAAGTGGCAAGAAAAAAAAAAACATTTTACGTTCTTGGAAAAGTCAGAGGCTTTTGTGTCGGAGGTCAGCGCTGCGACACAAACTCCGGCCCCCCTGCTGCAGCTCAGATGGATATAAGCCTGTTTTCCACATGCCTGCCTCTGCAGCTGTGCACGCTCATATCTAGGTTACACAGAAGGGTTTTTCCTCTTTTCCACAAAGAGAAAATATGCCATGATTACCCTGAGAAAGAAAAAAAAAAAAGCTGAATTGCTAAAAAAGGAGATAAAAAAAGAATCCGAGTATTGGTTCCACCTGGTCGATCGAGCTGCAGCATACAGCGGCGGCGGCGGCGGTACGGCAAACCATGTGGTGGGCTAATTATATAGGTATGGCTCTGTGCAACTGCCAGTAGCGCCGACCTTGGTGGTTTTCTTTTACATAGAGGCACACAGAGGCTGTTGTTGGTGCCCTAAACTGCTCTCCAGAGACTCTGATTCCATGTTTGGCCTATAAAACACGAGGCTGCGTATGTGTGTGTGTGTGTGTACACTTCATACATGTAGTGATTTCATGTGGACCGTCGTGTTTATTCTGCTCAGAATCAAAAGCAGGATGCCATTCTAGAAGATATTTGTGCAGCTCAGCTCCCACACTGCTCTGATTCCACTCCGCCAGCTCAAGTCTCTTTTTGTCTGTCGGGGACAAAACTGGTCTTTCTGCAGATACTGAAACAATGGAGTGGATCAGTGTGTGGGCTCATGCGCGCTCGTCTGCCAGTAACTTCTGACGTCTGGAAAGAGTTGAGAATTTGCAGAGATTTTCGCTCTTCCTCTCCCCATTACTTCTTGGCTGCCCGCGAGCTCTGAGGTGGTTTCGAAAACCTTGAAGTCAGGTTGCTGATCAGCAGAAATAGAGGAGGGGGTCAGCCAGAAAAAAAGCCAGAGAATTACAGTATTAGGTCCTGTTGGTGGAAGGTGTTGTGTGGAAGGGTTTAAAAAAAAGACGTGAAAGGAAACTCCGGTAGCAGGAGGTTAATAAAAGTTTCCCCGTCATGACATCAACAGTAAATTGTTGCATAAAGCCGCGGCGCTGTGCTCTGGGGTCGGAGTGCCAGGTGCTGAGACTGTGCATATTTGTGTGCAGCCTGGGCTGAATGGGAACAAAGCTCTTGGCATTCCCTCCAGGTGTTTCTGCCCCTCTGCTGTGCTTTCTTTCACCCTTTGAAAACATTCTTTAATATTCTGAATGCGGCCACGCTCTGATGGATCGGGCAAATATTAGTGCATTCCTGTATGTGGCGGGCAGAGCCGTGTATCAGATGATCCGTCAAATGTGGCAAGGCCAAGGGCATGTGCACTATTTTGCCTAATAGAGTCTCTCTCTCTCCTACACACACACACACACACACACACTGATAACAGACTTACTTTTTAACCATCCCTCCCTCTCAAGGCCACGCTGAGCACAAAGGGCTCTTTTATTCCAGGCCCAAGCAGCCTAATGAAGACACTGTCATAGCCCCGTTTCATCAATATGCTCTTGTTGCTGAGGAAAGCATGCGTCATTGATATGCCTCTCATGTAATCACTTAGTTCTTCTGGACAGGAACGTGACAAAACCAGGAAAAACCCAGAAGTGGCTCAGCGAGGTAATTCCACTGATGGTGTTTAATAGCACAGAGCGGTACGCCGGCTTCTGGGATGTGTCAGAGCCAAAGACAGGAAACGTTTTTCATCACTCTGTGGAATTTCAAGCATTGGCAAAAGCTGCTAAAATTAAAGGGATTAAGCTCTTCTTAAAAGTACGGAGGTAAAACATTTAGCGCTCTAAGCTGTAAGCAGCAGCAGTCGGGCTGCAGTGCAGCAGCTTGGATGTGTGATTTTGGGAGCGAATGTTGTAAAATTTCTGTTTTTTTAGTAGCGTTGATGTCCAGAGTAGATTAGTGGCACATCCTGTGGAGATATGACGCCATGCATCCAGTGTCTTACACAGAAAACAGTGGGTGTGGGTGCACCGACAGGCATCTGAGGTATTTTCATTGCAAACCATCGACAATGAGGTCAGATACATTAGAAACACAACACTTTATAGTACCCAAAAATCTACATTAAAGCTGCTCTGATCACTGATTTGACATTAACTATGGATCAAATGGCATCAAAGCGGATATTAAAAGCGCTACTTCAGGTGTTTAAATCAGTCATCATCCTCTGGCTTTGCAGCTTCTCAGTGTCCAGCTTGTGGTTTACGTTCTCCAGCCTGTTTCGTTCACTCCCACCATTGTTATCAGAGTTGTTTCCAGCTGTGGCATCCAGCTCCATAAACCCACAGTACGCTACCTGCCGAGCGGACAGTTAGCGAACACGGTGAACATGGTGGAGCGTTAGGCTGCTAAATGGTCAAATATTTCCCTCAGGGGTTGGTAGAGACCAAACACGGAGCTAAAAGGAGAGAAGATCTGCTGATTCCCTCTCAGTGTTTAAGAAAAGACTGAAGAGCAGCTCTTCACTGAACACCTCTGCACTTGACAGACTGAAAACAAACAAATAAATCCTATCACCTCCCTACAGCCTGCTATCACACTTGTTCTATGGCTCTGATCCAGGTTGTTTTCTCCTGACTGGATCCTTGCTGGTGTTGTATCTGCTCTCAGATGTACGTCGCTTTGGATAAAAGCGTCTCCTAAATGAAACTGTAGTAAGATTTTCCAGGTAACTCCAGTGAATATTGTTGTTGCTCTACATCCATATCGGCCCCGTGAAGGAGAAAGAATGAAGAACTTTGCATTGTGCTCGCTTCAAGTCAAGTCATGTCAGTTTTATTTATACAGCTCAATATCACAAATTACACATTCGCCTCAGGGGGCTTCACCAACCTCAAATTGGATGTGGAAAAACTCCCCCCAAAAATCCCTTTAATGATGAAAAATGGAGGAAACCTCAAGAAGAACAACAGAGAAGGGGTTCATCTGTAGGGATGGGCAGACGTGTAGCAGGAATATGGTGAATGTAAAGCAGAGGACAGTAAGGAGGGCTGACATAAAGAGAATGATTCAGGAGGACATCAAGCAGCTTCCAGCACAGAGAGCTGTGGGCAAGAAGAGGATACGCAAAAGAAAACAGGGAGACACAATGTTTATGTATATATTTCGTGAATAAAAGCCTCAAGCCAAAGTGCGCTCACGTCTTTTCACATCCTGCATCCTCCTGCAAAAACATTTTAACCCTCATCAGTACGTCACCGGCTGTTGACTGTAAACTTGCCCTCGGCTCCGGCATCTCCAGAGAAAAGTTGTCTCGAATCTGGTTGAATGCACTTTAAAGGTACTCCAGAGCTTTCTTAGAAGTGCTTGTTTACAGCCTGTGATTTTGTGTAGGGAGATGGTATCAGACCTCAGGAAGTCAGTTGGCTAACGCCTTGGTGTTTACACTGCAAAGTCCATCTTGGGCCTCTGTGACCCATTTCTGTGATTTGGAGCTTCCCCCCGGTCCAAAAAAAAAAAGAGAAAGAAATAAAGAAAAGAAAACAGCCAATTTAGACAAATATAGATAGCTGACAGATTAATTAAACTAAAACGTACAGAACTGGCTTTGGTTCGATTGGTTAATCTTTTCATTTTTTCCGCTCCACGTCTTTGGAGAAATTAAAATGACAGAAGCTTCATGTTTTAATCAGAGAAACGTTTCCTCCAAAAACATCATCAGGTGTGATTCAGAAATAATATTTTACAAACTGTCAGTGTCGCCAAATCCTTTGTAAGCAGAATATTATCATTTGGTTTGATTTTAAGTAAGTATTTCTCAAGTTCTGCTTATTTTTTTCTTAATTCCCCGTTTTATGTTTTCTTTCAATAATGGTTTGTTATGTGAAGCTATGTGTTTATTTCATTTGGACATCTCGCCGTGTTTCCATCAGACAAGCTTCAAATCCAGAAATCATTTGAGAGTTACTAACAAATGTCTCGTTGCTGGATTAGCAGCTCGTGGCTACCTGCATATTTCTCTGTATTTCTGTTGTATTACGTGTCAGGTTTCAAATCCATTGTTCAATCCTGCAGCAGCGTCTGCATCACAGGAAACAGGCTCCTTCCTACCTGTTCTGCCCTTTTTTTCTCCACAACTCTGTTTAAATTTTACCTCGAGAGTCGTGCTGTTTGTGGGAGCGGTGGAGAGCTGCATGCAGCACAGGACAACATCATTCTTTGTGTTTTGTGAAAATAATGATGCATGCCTCGTCCTCCTCGCGCAGTTCACAGCTACAGGAAATAGCTGACAGCAGGAATGCTCCCTCGCTCTCCTCATCTGTCTCTATAGGAATCAGCTCCACTACTGGTTGGCTGACTTCTTCATACAACAACTTCCTGTAAACAAGTCACGCTGCCAAGCACCCTCCTATCCTCTACCTCTGATCTCCAGGGATCTCCGTTTGACCCCCTTACGCACCAGAACAATTGCTTTGAGCCCTCTTGAGAGGGTCAGCGCTGCACTTTCAGGGGCATTGGCCTCCAGCATGAAGGGAGGCGTCAGCTGGACTAATTTAGGATCAGGTCCAGGAAATACTTACTGTAAGGAAGATCTCTCTTTTTTTTTTTCATCATGTGAGGACTTTCTACAGTTTTAAGAGAGAGTTTTGGATTGCCTTAAAATAACAGCTGACAAGTACCACACTACCATTTTCAGCGCTTCGTACAACACCGACATGATTCTGTTCACTTTCATTGTCGGCAGCTGTAGTGCAGGCAGCAAATTTAAAGAGCGTTTAGAACTTTTGGGGGGACTGATACATCACCAAATATCAGCTTTATGTACATACAGGGATACTTCATAAAGTTCTCGGCCCATTTTGGGGCAGTACCCTCATATGTCTGTGTCATATACGTCAGCAGATAAGTAAAAAGAAACAGCAGCACAAAAAAAAGTCATACATGTGTTTGTGGTAGTTGGACACATCGTCACCTTTCAAGAGTTTGAAAGCACTGACAGAGTCTCTTGTGTCCACCGTCTAAATACGACTTGTTGGTTACAGCTCGGTTGTAAATGGCAGCATTTGGGTAAAAATAGAGGATCTTCATCATCAGAAATACAATAATAAATGTGCAGTCACGGTTTGGGAATGGTCATAACTCAGAGACAGTTTGATGGATAATGTCGAACATGATATCATGGATAGATACCATGACACTTTAGGTATATTTCATGTGACATATCTATTTTAAGTCTTCCTCATCTCGTTCTGTGGGGCTAATATCATACAAAATGGTAAAAGTCAAGGGAGCAATATGCATCCCTGTATCACGCCAAGTGGTTTAGCATTTTATAAACATGCCTTTTCATGATACCAGGCTGTAAACTCTAATGCTTTATCAGCCCATCCATCTACCCCGACCTCCCTCTAATGCACACTTTGTACTTAAAACAAAGTCACCTCTGTTCCTGAAGTAGCTGCTGTGGCTGCCAGGAGGCACTGTCACAGTGAAGCATATTTATGGACTGTAGTAAGCTGCTGACACAAATAACCAACGGGGTTCTTCTTTATTGGAGGATAATCTCTTATTTTTTTCAGTAAGAAGCTTCACTTAGTATATGTAGGAGGATCCAGTTGTTATATAGATAAACAGGTTTTTACATGTCAGATATAAGCATGAAAAATCAAAAATGTAGCATCTTATTCTATATCACTGGGAATAAGTGAACATATGTGGGTTTTACATTTAGTTTGAACTCAGAATTGAGGCGTCAACGTTGTAGACTTTGAGTTTGTTCATCCTGTTGATGTCCAGCAAAGACCAGATCAGAGGTTTTCCTTCCAAAGATCCAAATGTTGAGGAAGAACTTGTTGCGAAGCAGTCAGCCGTCTCTTTCGCAGCTATGAAGCTCCGAGTGTCTTCTGATGCTGAGAGGCACATTTTCTAGGTGGAAAAATCCAACTGTGGCAGGAACGCCAGAGGTTCTCTGGCACAACATTGTCTACATGCTGTGTTAGTTATGCCACTTAGGTCTGGTTTGTTGAAAGTCGTCTGCTGTGTTTACGCTGGAGATTCGACCTGGCACATGTGGCGCAGCGGGGTGCTTGGTAGGATTTTTTTTTATTAGCTCGCTTTATGAAAAGTTCTCAAGTGCAATAGTTCACACTGCGAGAACAGGAGGACTTTGTGAGAACACTTCTGTCAAGTTAAGATGATTTTAGCTCAGGGGTTGGAGTAGTCTTTAACCCCATAGTCCATAATTTCCTTTCACAGTAATCTGGGTTCACACATTAATACAGCTGCTGTGCAGAGCCAAACCCACATTAAACTCATGTGTAGAACTTTACAGCTACGACGGATATCATGAGTGAAGCTACTAAAGCTTTGGTTCTGGATCCTGGCTTTGATTTGGAGGAATCCTGGTCTAATGGTTTTTTGATGTGACTGTATTGATCATAGTGTTGGACCTCTTGTTTCTCCAAAAGCTTAAAAACTTTTTGTGCTGCAGCTTTTCGAGTGTTTCACATCCTTGTGTCTGTCCATCAGGTGAGCGGGCGGCTTGCAGACAAACATGACTGCCAACAAGAGTTCGAAGGCTGTGCCTCGTGCAGGAGGGGGTAAAGCTCCCCGGGACGTCCCCGACAGGTCAGTGACATCTGGGACGGGGCGGGCCGGCTAATGTGCACTTCCAGTCATATGACGTGGTTTCACAGTATCCATCTGACTGGATTATTGTTTTTTGTTCTTCTTATTTGGAAAGAGGTGCTGGACTTACTACCAGCTTCTTACTCACATTTCTCTCTCGGTGATCAGTCTGTGGTAGACTACCTTCTGTTTTGTCATTTGTGGGAAAAATGACCAGCGATTGTCAATCATGATAAGACTTGAAAAGCTTTTGCAAGTACGATCCTGTTTCCTGGACAAGGGCCCCATCCAAGCCTGAATTGTGAGTACAGAGCTGAAGCTTGTGTTAGCATGTTGAGAGCTGACGGTGTCCTGCTGGGAGAGGAAAACAAACTGTGGAAATGCTATGCGATATCTAGACCACTCAATCTTACAGTTTATCGTCCTGTCCGTTTTTATCAAGCCCCAAATGTTCTGTTTCTGGAACAGCACCGGCAGACTAATAACAGATGTAGTCAGTGTCTCCTTCGCTTCGTCACGGTCGAATGCCTGAACTTGAAGAGGATGACTGAAACCAACTGTGCTGCTATTAGTATTCAAGCTAATTCCATTATTTACCTGGAAGTGCTGCTCATTCCTTCCTTATATTTTGTGGTGATGAGTCAGTGGTGGTAAACACACGCTGACAATATTTCCCACGCCACAAAACATCACGTAACCTGCGGCAGCTGTTTTCTCTGATTGCTTGTGGTGTAAATTAGACACAGTACAAGCGGTAAACCACAGAAATTGTAATCAAAAATCAAATGCTGTGATATAAAAGGCATTCGTGTGCTTGTACATGTGCATGTTTAACACAGACGTGCTGTTGCATGTTCTGGACAACTGGTCAATGGAAATGTGAGCAAAACACTAATCACAGCAGCACAAAGCTCTGATACCTTCCCTCTGGCACAGATTGTGCATTTAACCTGTGTCACTTTAAATAAAATTAGTTGTCATTGTGGTGGAGACTTATTGGCAGCTTGTGGTCGTCGTGGGCTCGTGTTACCCCAAAGTCTTTAAGATCACATTTAAAGCTCATGAGACTTGAAGCAAAGATGCATTGCAGCTCCGTGTTTTGACAGATGGAGAGGATTTATTTGTGTTGGATGGTGCTACACAATGCATTCCCCTACACTGTGAATTTACCCAGGGATCAGTTTCTAGAACAAATTACATCTAGATTGAACCGTGTAGCCCGGAGAGGCACACATGGCAGCATGCAGCAACATGGTGGCAATTACTATTGGGTTGAATCTTGCTCTGCGAAGGAGCAATTAAAGATTTACCAGGTTTTCTGTAAGATCAGAGTCAACCCTTAAAAACAATCCAGAGAGATGAAAAAACTTCTGACTGGCAGAACACTGACACAGAGGGAAAGCTCATCTCCTGCTGCTCTGATCAGTGTTTCATACACTCAGGAAGGCACATCCTCCGTACTAACCTGAACCCTCCAAAGCTTTCACATTCGTTCTGGATTACAAATGTGAAATATGTAAATGATATTAAGAAATGTCAGGCAGGATAAAGTTTGTACATGTTGAACTGCAGCAGTAGCTGTGTGACCAGCCTGCTCCCTCCGTCCCGGTCAGTAACGGGAAGTGGCTTGTGGTCAGCATGCCCTGGAAGCCTGAGTGAGAGCCAGAGGCCAGGTTGTGACTGGCATCCAGCTCCCTGTACCGTACGGTTCTGTATGTGTGGCCGAACCAGCTGAAGCTGACTAAACTGGGCTTATTTTGACAAGCATTAACCCGACCACCAGAAACCCCGAAAGGTCCCCAAGTCCTGAATAGACAAAAAAAAGTGCACATATTTCCTTTTTGTGTCTAATTGAGAGCTCTTAAGTTTGTTTTAGAGCATGAGGAGTAATCCCAGCTAAACTAAGCCACAGTATTCTAACATACGTGTTGCTATTATGCATCAAATTGGCTGTTTTCTTTTTAAAAAATCTAGTTTATATGTAGTACGGATATGACATAATAGTGTGCAAACCAAAGCAAGAAAACAAGTCATGCAACCAAAGATACTAAGCACACAAAACCTAAATAACATAGAACAAAACAAGCATGTATGTGCTGTCGTGTGTGTAGACAAATCAGGAAAACATCAAAGATTCAGCTCAGAGTCTCTTCAGTCAGACAAGCATCTCTAACTGAAGACACAGCAGAATGTAATGTACTGAGTGAACGTAGAAAATGAAGCGTAGATGCTTTGAAACAGCATGAAGCGTAGCAAAGTGTGAGCATTTTCTTCCAGCTCATCTTGTTTCTGCTCGTGGATCATTGGTGGATCCTTTGTTGAGAATCGAAGCCCTGAATCATCCCCGCGTTTCGAACCCCAGAGCAAAAAAAACTGCATCCTGTCCTGATTAACTCTGTAAACTCTATTGTTAGCAGCATTAGAATAACATTACTGAATGTCTGGTCTGGTTGCTGCTCAAACATTCCCACTGATACTTCGCTGTTCTCTCTCCGGCTTCCTGCAGCAGTCGTACTCGTTGGCAGACGTCTGCTGAGGAGTTTCGCCAGGAGACCAGTCGGATTTTAATTTGTCAGACAAATTCTAATCGCTCCCCTCTGAAGCGCTGAAACATGTGTTGACTGCTGATTACCATCAGTGTGCTCAAAAACTATTTTATTCATGAAACCAAGCGGTCTGTTTGACTTACTGTGGATTTTAATGTGCTGGCAACTCAGTGGATTTACTGAAGCCGTGTGCAGTGTTGCGGTATTTGTACTTACATAGAGAGAAGTTGTACCTTTTACAGCACTACATCGAACTACACGAAGAAACACAGAGAAAGCTTATAAAATATATAATAAACTTCTTCATATTATATAGTTTTTCCACAAAAACAGGAACATTTGACATGAGAAAAGTTTCGGGGAGACCTTTAGAGGACCTGAACTGGAGGTTAAAAAAAAACATTAAAAAGACTATTAATGCATTAATATTAGCATGTGGAGCATAACGGAGCAAAAATTGTTTTCCTATTGATATTTTAAATACAACTTTATCACAATAATACTGTAATTTTAAAGAATAAGAAAGACTTTTACTTTGACAGACTCACTTTAGGTGGAGTTCAACTGTGACTCTTATATTATTTTATATGAGCTTTAACAAGGAGAGCTCACTTCATTCACTGTGGTGGAAGCAGATTTAGTGAAGCAGGCAGATTTAAAGGTGTTTTGTTTATTATTATATGATCATTTAGGAGTTGTGTTTTCCAATAAAATGTTGGCATGATTTCAAGACCAAAGAGTACATTAGTTTGAATAAATTGTTTATGAGGCACCGATATGCAGCTGTAAGTACATCTAAGTCTTTATTATTGTATTTATCAACAGCTGTAAGTCTTCCAGGAAGTAGAGGCTGGTGTGTAAACAGCTGATGAATCACAAGAGTAAAACACAGTTGTAATCAAGTAAATATATATATTTTTAAAGGGAGCTGCTATTGTTGACAATTTCTGTGTATTAATAAAAACCTGTATGTTAAATATCAGTACATCATGCAGTATTATAAACCCTTTTTTGAGGTAAATATGCTGCTTATTACTTACAAAACAGTGGAACTTGAAGTAAAACTTTACCAGCATGTTTTTAATTTCTGATTAGTTCTTCTTGAAGAATGATTTTACATCAACGAGGACAGGAGACAAAGTTCTTTGTCTGTCTGCAGCACAGATAAATTACTGAAATATTGGGTTTTATTACTCACACAACGTTTTTTTGGAACTGTTTGATTAACTTAGGGATTGCTTTTAATATAAGAATAAGAGATGGCAGAAACAAAACTGTCAGTGTTAACCATAAACATAAAATGGATGCTGACATCCCTAAAATATCGAGCAGCAGCCTGGTAGGAGCGTCATTTGGTTATTGTTTGGTAACCAAGTTGGAGGAAAGACCCCTCCACTGATATATCCGCCTAATCAATCACAATATCACAAGTATTGTTTGATTAAAAATCTGTTCAGGTGACTCCAAAGTACTAAAGCTATCAATAGTAATCTCCAGATGTGAGCCTCGAATTCTCATGTTTCTTCGAGGGAAGCGAGATAAGATCCATCCATCAGGCTTCCAGCTCGCAGGCACCAAGGTGCAGTAAAAGTCTCTCCACCCTGGAGCAGCAGGAATGAAACCAGGGAAGGGCAGATAGGTGTGAAGCCGGATCTGTTCCAACCTGCATTGTTGGATCACAGTCCGCAGCCCTCACCTTCCTCCTCCCATAGCTCTTGTTATTCTAACCATGGCTGTGACATCAGATCTCCCAACGCTTCACTTTCACAAGAGTTAGTCACCTTACCAGTCATGACTATGAGCAGGAGGTTGTCCCGCATTTACGTGGAAAGTTTTCTTCTGTGGAAATCTTAAAGGAGGTGAGCACCGTGAGAACGCGTGTGTGTTTGGTGAAAGCTTGTAGAATCAGCAGTGAGCGTTTGACTGCAGCAGCACCGAGTATCACTGAGCTGCAGGGATCAGAAAAAAGGCTTTGAGGACCAGAGAGGAGCAGCGAGCCTCCACCAGGTAAGAGCGCTGTGATAAATCTGGCCTGGCACTTTGCTTTCTGTGTGAGGTCCACGCTGATTCTCCTCAAGTTATTTTGATTATGTGGAAAAATCCACAGTGGCATTTTAATGTAGTCTGTATTTCCTTTGGCCTTTATTTTAATCTTTTGCTGCCAAAGACGGAATACTTTCCTGTGGTTATTCTAAATACGAGGCTCAGGTTTTCATTCTGCCTTTGATCCTGGAAATGAATTCAAAACTTTCAGCTGATTCTTTACAGTTTTCTCCCATCTGTTCCACATTAACTTTCTGTTACTCTTCATGCTGCCGTGTCGACTGGACTTGTTGGCAGCCCCCATGACTTGTCTCTTTTGTTCACACCTTTCTCTGTCTTGTTTCAGGTGCCAGTCCACATCGCCGTGTCCAGCCCTCTCTGCCAGCCCGGGGCAGAGCCAGCAGCCCCTCCTCGGCGACGGCGACAACTCTGGCAAACAGAGCAGGTACGTCAGGACCGACGGCCGGTTTCTGCTGCGCGCTGGATGGACCAGCAAGACAGCTAGCCTGTGCAGCGGCGCATTGCTCCCGAGTGACACCGAGTCCCAAGCCCGTCTCACCAAATCCAAGAGCATCAGCTGCCTGGACAACAGGCTCTCCATCTATAAGCCCCCGGCTCAAACCAAGTCTTGTCAGGAAAGTCAGGGCGTCCAGGAGCAGAAGGAGAAACAGGGGGATCTCTCAGCGGGAGATGGACTTAACGGTCGGCCCCTGAGCTGGAGCACACTCTCACTGGGACCTTCCTCCAACCAAGGCCACAAGCGCAGCCTGTCTCTCACCCGCTCAGTGGCAGGTGTCCCCCCCACCACCATCCGCAAAAAGATCTCAGAATGGGAGTGCAGACGGGTGTCTCTGCCTAGGATGAGCTTGTTACTGGATAAAAGAGGAGGCGAGCGTGTAGGGGGTAGCGAGGGCTGCCCGAGCCTGCTCTCTTCTCCCTGCAGCGAAAAGACTTTTGACTTTAAGGGCGTTCGCAGGATGAGCACAGCGTTCTCCGAATGCTCCTACACAGAGGAAGAGGAAGGAGTTTCAGAAAAAGAGGGCCACGGCCGCTTCCAGAAAAGGATAAGCAAGACAGACTCCTCGGGGCCGTTTGTGCGCTCCCTGTCAGCTCGTAAAGAGACGTCGGCCGTCCTCAACAGGATACAGAAGATAGAGCAGGCCCTGAAGGAGAATCCCAGCCCAACACCTCCACGTTATCTGAGCAACTGCTACGCTCCAGACAAGGCCAGACAGAAGTCCTTTGTGATAGGTGACGACCTGGACAGTCCATGCGCCAGTAAGCGCAGCAGCATTTGCTCGGTGGCCACTGAACCAGACGCTGTTTTGGTGCCCGATAAGCTCTCTAAGCTCAGACAAAGGTTCAGTGTGAGCTCGGCCAGGTCCGAGAGCCCGGAACCTCCCAGCCAGCGGAGCTCCGTCGGCTCGCCGGTCAACCCCTTACCCAAACCCAAACGCACTTTTGAATACGACGCCAAACGGGAGCAGAAGGGCGCGTTGCCAGCTAATGGACTACCTCCGGACAGAGCCTCGGAGTCTCCCCCGCCTCTGCCCTCCACCCCAGCACCCAGCATGACGCGAGCAGCAAAGACTGACGGCAGCACCCCCACGAGGATCCAGGACAGGTGAGCCAAAGACTTCTGCCTGCTTATGTCTCGAGACTTCTGAAGAAGCAGCTCAATCACAGTTTGTTTCCTCCACTCTCACACATTTCAACACTTGTTGGGTTTCTCTTGAGTCCACCTCACAACCAACAGCCTGTGATGGGGATGCTTTCACCTTGAACAAGGGCTTTCTGCTCTGTTGCTATGGATTAGTTTAACTCCTTTGACTTTTCTGTTTGGAGGCACAAACACATTTGAGCGTCTTCTGAGGAATTTGGATCAATGATTATGGCTGCTTGCTTTGTTGACGTTGTGGGTTAATAAGTTACCAATTAGTTTGTCTTAGTTAGGCTTCAGATCATTACTGAAACCTCACTTTTTGTCATCACTGTGTTATTTTTATGAAGTCTGCTGCTTTTTTAAAACCCTCAATCAATATTATAACCAACATGTGCTGCCTGCTGGATAAAAGCAGCTCACAGTAAAGATAGCTTGTTTTTATTATAGTTTACGGAACATTAAAAATGCCCGATACAGTCTGGAAATAAACATAAAAAAGTTTGTACTACAAAATCTGTATTGTGCAGAAACTAACTTTAAGCTTTCTACAGATATAAGAAAATCCATCAGATGTCAGCTGAACCTTTGCTGCTCTTTTTATTCGCTCTCAACTTATAGCTCTCAGGATCAGAGGGTTTTCTGTGTGAGGGTGGGGCCTCCACAGATCGTCCTTATGTGAAATCCTTAAACATTCATCCCTCGGACTCTGTGTTTAACATTCCTGTGGCTCCAGCAATTTCAGACCAGGCTTAAAAGCCACAAGCTGTCGATGGCGCGACATGACCGTACTGTAGATCCCTGCACTAATGTAGCTGGGCTAGCATTTTGTGCAGCGCCTTGACATGTGATGTGTGCCTTACACTGTGCAGAGAACACTCAGAAATAGTAAGAAATCTGCATGTTTACTTGTGACTTATCTGGAATGTCCTTGTGATCGGAGCACATGTTGATCTTGCTGTTTTTGCTTTATTATGAATACTTCAGATTTAAGTTGGGTTTTTTTTAAGGATCTGAACTTGTGTTTATAAACTCTAGAAGCGTCTTAACCACCTGTTCAGTGTTTCTGTGTTTCCAGACGACAAGTTTAGAGTGTTCGAAGTGAAGCCGTCTGTCTGGACTATTTTTAATACCGTCTGCCCGTTTTCTGTCTCCTGTTATCTGTCTGCAGACTCTGAAGCTTATTAACTTCTTGTTATTTTGGAGCGTCCAGTTGTTCCCCATCTCGGTTTGGTTTTGAATTCCTTCGTTTCTTTCCAGAGAGTCGTGCGAGTCAGAGGATGCTGCGAGCTTGCCGTCTTCATATCCGTCCTCACCCACAGAGAATGGCGCACTGACCACAGACGCACGGAGTCGACCCAATTCCAAAAGCACTTTAGAGGAGAATGCCTATGAGGACATAGTAGGTAAGCACGCTGGTCTGTTCGCTCTGAGATCAAGACGGATGGCCTTGATTTTACTGGATCAACAGAAAATTGATCCGCAACTTGTATTATTTTCATATAGATCACTGTTTACAGTAAACAAAACAGCATCTTTCTGGGGTTTTTTTTTGCATATGTTTTGGTTTTCTTCAGCTTCTATGATAGTTAACTGAACTTATTTGTGTTTTGTGCTGCTGATGTGACTAAACACAACACGTTAGAAAAGCGTGTGTGACCATTTGTCACTGATTTCTACCATTGTGTTTACTATTAATATTTTTAGGACAATTTATTGCATGCACAGAAACTCTGGAGGTTTTAGAGGTTGGCTTTCGGTCAGACGATGTATGTAGTAATCCGACAGGTGGTTTATAAAGCAAATGAGGCATTCGGGGTAACGTCAGGTGAAACTCTGCAGATCCATGCTGTGTGTCTTTTTGCTTATATAATGACAAGATAAAGTTGATCCATCCACTGTAAATACACCCACTGTGTGATTTGTGATCTAACAGTGGCTTCTGAAAACAGAAGTCTGATGCTGTCGTGAATCTCATCGTGACAGCGGCTCCTCCTCCTGCCTCATGTGGAGGTGTTGGGTACAGAAACAGCCAGTGAACATAAGATTAATGGGTAACATGTGGCTGTATAGGTTGTCTGTCTAGTTATCACACTGTTGTGCACGTGTTCATAGAGGATTAGCAATGAAAAACTCTTATGGTTAAACTTCCAAAGATTCTGAAATCAGTGTTGGCCAAATACACAGCGAGAAAGGTCTTTATTTGGTCGCTAAATTTTGATTGTCAAGCACCATCCTCTCACACCTGATACGACGTGTCTTACAATAAACAACTCAAACCAGTAGTTTGCTCTCTGGGATGATGTGTGTATGAAATTGCTGGACATGCTGAAGAGCCAAATTCCTTTCCACTAGCGAGCGACCCCAGGCCTTCTGCCCGGCTCAGCTGCCAGCTCCTCTCCGGTTGGTCGGTGCACATTGTGTCAGCGTGAGTGCAGCTTCACCATGAAGCTTGGATTTCAGATGCAGTAAAAAAGTTTTCACTCGCTGAAATATTTTTCATTGTTAAGTCTCCACCGATGACCAAATAAGGGCTGGATGTGTTTTACGTGCAAGTCTGACATCACGTCATTGTGCTTCTGCAAGTAACCATTTTTAAATGTACCAGGGATCAGTGTCCTGCTCATGAGCTTGTTTTATTTTTTCTTCCTTGGCGAAGATGTGCAGTAGTCTCAGGGAGGGCGTCAGGGCATGACGGATTTTCATGTGAATCCCAACAAAGCTCCCATTGTTCATCCGGCACTACTGTGAGTGGAGAGTTTGCAGCTCGGAGTCTTTGTTCGCTCTTGAAAAAGACGCGGTCCCCGAGTAAGTCTGAAATTGCGCAAATAAAAGCTGAACAGGGAAGAATGTTGGATTTCACCACCGTTCAGTAGTGCTTCACAGGTCAGGTGATCCATTTGAGAAGCAGCAGTAGGAAATCTTCTCGTGCCCCTGTTAGAACAAGCATCTCATACTGGAAACTACATATTTTCTGAACGTCATGAGAACATCTCGGCTTCCTCAGAGGATCGTCGGCTCACACGGTCTCGGGTCTTTGCACCTGTGCTTGATGTCAGAAGTTTACCTTGAGCGTGCAAGTCATGGCCTGCGCTACGGTGTTGCTACAGTTTCATGATAGATCGTGACGTTAGAGGGCTGTTTAAGTGCTTTTAACTAGTGCGGTTGATAAATAGGGTGTCAGTGAGTGAACTGTTTACGGGCTGATGAATCACACCCTGTGCACCGGTGACACCATGATTCAACCGTCTGCTCTCACTCCTGTGAATAAATCTGGGAGTCCGTCTGGCACATCGTAATGAGTAATTCAGAAGTTACACCTAGAAAGCTAAAGATGGACTCATTATTTTGTTATTCTAAGGTGCAAAATGTCCAATAAATATCCTGCCTTCTCCCTCGTAGCGTCTCCAGTGTGGTCGCAAACAGACTGAACGGTTTTGCAGCGCTGCCAGATGTTCTCACAAAAACTATAACCTCTTCTTCAACCCTTACATTTTTCTCTGGCCATGCTGTAGCTCCACACTTTATAGGGTAAGCTGATACTGACATTGTTGGTATGGTTTGTTCTGTGCCTCGCCCTGCCTCAGAGAGGCCATTGTGTACACAAAAAATGTACAATCACAGTGTGCAGCTGAGGTGTGTCCACTCCCTACATAATACGGTGTGTCTGGGAGTGTGTTAGAGCGAGATCTGGATGTTTGTAATCAGAGCAGTAGATTAGTACCCTCCAGTACATAAGCAGCTAGACAGACATATCATTTTCCCAGCAGGCTCTCATTACTGTATTGCTTCAGTTTACTGGAGCAGCGGCACAATGTGGGGCCAGACTAAGCCCTCTTACCCTGCTCCTCAGCTTTAATGATGCACAGAAAATAACTCCACTAAGCTAATTTACTGTACGACACAACATAACGATCCCTGGCACTGTACGCTGTCTGAGTGTGCGTGTGTGGATGTGTGTGTGCAGGTTTAATAATTAACCTAAATATAGATAGCTGAACAAAGCTCTGGCTGTATTTGGCTCTTAGGTGTCTCTTTTTTTTGTTTTAAATAAAAAACACTTAGTCATTGTTTGAGAACTAGAGTTCATCAGGTTCTCCTCTGATGCCCTTCTCAGGAAGAAGGAGCACAGCTACCAAATGGATCCTTGTTTTTTCAGTTTCTACTGACAGATAACACCGATTTTCTTTCTTTTAAAAGTTCCCTTCATGCATTTCGACGCCATCTGGCTCTGTTTTTATTCTTCGCTGTGGTTTCTCCTCTTTCTCACAACCTTTATCAGACCCTGCCAAGAAGCTATTCTCAGAGCACATGTCTGAATAGACATGGACTGTGGTGTTACACAAGTTCTCTCTTTATTGAAGTTGGTCCTCTGCCAGGTGACATCAGTGAAAGCAGAGCAATGCTCAGTAACGTTCCTTTTCTTTCCTCCTCTGCCATTATTTATTGACTGAAGTATATCTATAGAGCAGTAGCAAAGTTTGTGTCCAGAAAATCTACTGACAATAGAGATCCTACAGTTGTTTGTACCCTAATGCCTATATCTGATTTGAAACTTGAGAACATGTTTAAACACACAGAAAAACATCTAAATACTACGCGTGTTGTCCAAGAATGAGAAATATCTGTTGGAAAAGTTGTTGTAATGTTGTACTTTTCTAGTGAACTATAACTCTCAACGTTATTTGAACACTTTTATTTACTTTTACAACTTAGAAGAAGACCTTCTTCTTCTTCTTCATCTCTGACTGCAGACGTTTCACATGCCTGGACAATGACTCACCAGCAGTGTTGTGTCCAGAAGTTTCAGTTCGGCCCACTGGGGCCTGTGAGGCCCAGTGCCAACAGTAACTGTTTTGAAAAAAGGGAGTTCACTCGAGCCAGCCGGGAACGACCTTTGACTTACCTTTCATGACTCATCTCTTTTTAGACTAACCATCGGGAGGCCCTGTGGTGCCCCTGACACCCTTTGCCTCCCCCTGTTTACCCTCTTTGACCCGTCAACATCATACATCTTCTGTCAAAAACAGCCTCTGTCCACGACGAGCTGCTAGCTTTACTGCTGACGCTATAGTTTGAGTTACGCTGAACGCTTCACCTCATCCCCACAGAGAAGGAGAATCCATACGAGGATGTTGACCTGAAGCGGAAGAGTTTGGGTCGGAAGTTGGAGAGCAACAGATCTTGGACCAACATGGATCGGAAACTGAACTCCCCACCTCAGGTAAGTCACAGACCTGCTGGGATCAACGGCGCTGATGCGTTTTCCTGTAGTAAACATGACAGATATGTAATGTACATCCGCTCCCTGGGTGTCAGCGCTGAATCCTGGATAAGATCTCTGAAGGAATCTCACACCTCATTTGTGTCATGGCAGGAAACGCTTTGACATGTTTAGACCTCGTGATGTTCGCAGAAAAGCCCATCTGCACATTTGGCTTCCTCACTTCGACGCTGCAGCGCTTGTCTGAGTATAGGAAGACGAGCACACATGGTCACTGCTGGTGGAAACACGTGTGCTTTAATACTCCTGTAAACACTTCTCGAGCAGCTACTTTGTCTGGAATAGTGGAACCGCTGCATCTGTGTGTAGTGCAGCCAAAACAAACTGGTGCTGCTTTAATAGAGAAGCCCGTTAATAATTGGACCTTTTGTCCCTCACACCTTCAGCAAATACAACCTCAGCTCAAGCAGCTCACACTGGGAGTGTGTTTTGCACACAACAGGAAGCTACGCTAGAGGTTTGCTGGAGGAGCTGAAGGTGTAAAGCCACTTCAATATTTCAAACTTTATTTGAAACCAGCTGTCACAAATGAGAACCGGTGACTTGTTTCGTAGATGTGTTTTATATGAGCTGTTGCTCCTGAACAATAAAGGGCACGCCGTGTTCTTCTGGTTGCATTAGCAGTAACTTAATACAGCTACAGAGAGTGGTTTACATGCAGACATCTTTTCCTGTAGATCCCTTGTACTTACGCAGGCATTTCCAGGAAGGGAAACGCAGATCCTGCCACTAACAATGAAAGCTACTATATATAATGAGGTACACGCTGTATATGGTTTAAAAGGGTCGTATTATGCATCAAAAACAAACAAGAAATGGCTGTCATGGTTGTCTAGACTGTGTCTAGAGAGCCACAGAATGGGAGAAAGGACAATCCCCTCATTTCTTTTCTTCCTCCAAAGACAGAAAGTGTTTCACTATAAAAGCTGGTCACGTTTGCAGCCTGTTGTGATGTCAAAAAAGCCAAAAATGATAATGATCTTTACTGATAAAAGCACTTCTCCAAACCCAGGTTACATCGTGCTTCACAAGTCAACAAAACAAATTCATTCAGATAATTTAATTTTCAGAAGAATTGTTACTTGACCGTCTCTAATTTGCCTGAAAATTTAATAAAAGCAATATTTATGACAATATTCATGAAATGAATTGGCTTGATATATCAACTACTTTTCATTTCCCTATATTAAAAAATATTTGATTATATGTCTTTGGTGAACCATTTTGAACCTCCAGACGTCTGTTCTACTCAGATCAGCCGACCAGTGGTGTTGTTATTGTGGTGCAGCTCGTCACATCTGCTCAATCAGTTATGAAAGTTTAATGAGAATAACTTTTTACAGTTTTTATGAATAGGTATTTCACTTTAAAACGTATTCTCTGTTTGGTTTTATTGTAAGATGCAGCTACATACGTTCATAAAAGATCACTGGCTGATAATTTTTTTCACATTTATCTCGACTATAATCAGATATTATGTGATCTACTTGTCCAATATTACAGGTCCTTAATTAATAGCATGATTGGCAATAACAGGTTAAAAAGGTTCTGAGATGTTGTCATTCAGGCATTGCCTCCAATTTAAATGTGCAAAAAAAGCAAGTCAAAGCTGGTTGAACAGAAGATCCTGTCTGATTTGTGATGCAATAACCCAACTGTAAATAGTAACTGACGTTTACCAAACGTTCCTTATTCCGTTCTCTGTAACTAGTTGCCGTCCAAACCCAGCAGCCAGTCCCTTCGTCTGCCTGGTCCGAGCGACAGGAAGAGCCACCGGATGTCGCAGCTGTCGAAGCGCTACAGCCACGACGAGATGCTGCTTCTCCCCCAGATCGGCGTGTCGACGTCACCTTGCGGCCTGCTGGATGATAGCCTCTGTAGCACCAGTGATACGTTGGCCTCGCACCGGCACTGGAGGATCCCCAAGGTACACAGCGCTTGATCCTACACAAACACCTTCACTAAGTCCTCGCTGAGCTCCGACTGTGTTCTCTTTCCGTTCCCGCTTCGCAGACCTGCTCAGGTTTCTGTTGGGACCGGGTCAGAGTCGGAGCAGCTCTGGATCACTCGTAATTCCTCAGTTTGGAGAAGATGTTTTTAAGATACAGCGCCTTGATGCATGTAATTACTGTGTGGGTTCCAGCCTCCTGCGGTGCTTCTTCTCAAGAACTCTCCGTGCAGCCTTTCAGTTGTATTTTTCTGCAACCCTTAACACACATGTCCAGTTTCTGACGCTGTTGCTTTTGGCCAGGTACCCCTGTGCTTCCTCTATACTTAGGATCAAAGGAAACAAAGCTTAAGAGTCCTCTTCAGACAAGTTCCTCTTTCGTCTGTTTACAGCTCGTCCAGAGGATCAACTCCATTTACTGCACTAAACGTGGGAAGAAGAGGCTGAAGAAACTGTCCATGTCCAACGTTGAGACCGCATCTCTGAGAGGTAAGGCTTCTCTTTATTCCCTTTATCCGCCGGCCAGATAAGTGAGTAAATATTTGCGTCTCAGCCACCCACATCGAGTCCCTTTCATGGCATAAACACATGTTTGTGAACCTGCCCTCTGACCCAAAGAAAAACTTGTTGTCTGTCTCATATCTGCTCCCCAGACGACAACAGTGAGAGCGAGAGCGACTCCGACGACAGGTTCAAAGGTGAGTGACCGCAGCTTTCATCCACAGCGGCGCTTCGCTTCTGCTACCTCTGAACTTTGTCTTGGAAAACTTTTCCTCAGTGCTTGTGAACAGTTTTGGATTTGACCAGTGACCTGAACAGAGCACAGAACTGTTACTGAAACATTTGCCAGATGCACAGATCAGCAGCGGACCGGACAACATTTATCACATGTTTGAATTCACTGAGAGGAATAAATGTTGAATTAGTGACGGTTTCATTCTGATTCGGTGCTTTACAGCCTCATTTAATTCACCTGGAAGACGTTAAAACCCCGTGAGCCAGCATTTCATACTGTAACCTGTGGATTTTGTGTGTCCTCCTCAGCTCACACCCAGAGGTTGCTCAAACTGCAGTCCATCCTTCGACGAGCCCCCAGCTATCGTACACTGGAGCTGCAGCTCATTGAGTGGCAGGAGAGGGAACTCTTTGAGTACTTTGTGGTGGTTTCTCTGAAAAAGAAACCCAGCAAGAACTCCTACTCCCCGGAGGTCACCTACCAGTTCCCCAAGGTAAAAGTCAAAACCAAATCCTGCTGCTCGTTATCACAGACACCGTTTACACCTGACATAACAGGAACTGAATTATGTTCACGTGAAAGAAAAATGGAAGTGAAATGTGTCAGTGATCCTCAGCTAGTGTTTTGGCAGCAGAAATGCAAACAGATATGTCAGTGCAGCGTGTTTTTCAAGGTTTAAATGGGTCTGAACCACATAATAATACTAATACTACAACGACTATATACCCAAAAGAAACGAGAATCCAAGTTACGATTGCTTCATAATTACACATTTAAATTAAACTGAGTGAAATCTTTAATTTAGTCTTTATGTGTCCAGCTCTTGACGTATCTGTAAGATCCAAAAGCAAATGAGCTTTTAAAGGAGCCTGCATAATATCAGAAATTTGCCACAGTGATTAAATTCAAGCCTGGGCTCCGTGTGTTTATCCTGCTTTTCTTAAGTTTCTCTTGTTATTCTCAAACTGGACAGGATAATTTGCAGCAGCAGAATTTTCCTCTGGGTCGGTTTTCCAAAGTTTTCCCACCGTGAGCCGTTAGTCATGGATTACCACAGAGGCGTGTAAGCCAATAACACAAATTAATACGTATTAGCATGTGACTGCGCAGGTTGTTGACGATTACAGTTTATAGCTCGGAGGCCTGGAAGGATGTTTACAGATAAAAATAACCAGGATCCATTCGTGTGACAGGGGAAGTGTTTTTAGTTGTTCAAAAATACATTTTAAAAGTTATTTGGTTTGGCAGAAGTGTCCCTCGGGAGAAGTACGTCTCTTCCAGTCAGGGCAACGCTCACTCTGTCGTTGAGTTAAAAAAAGATTCAAGGAGCCAAAGGTTTAACCTTGAATGGGAGAAATGTTCGTCTGGTCAGTTATGGGTCACATCCAGACATCCACAGGAGACTAGAAACGAGGACAGAGTCATCTGAAGGACAGTGAGCTGACTCCTCTCCTC
>NW_007579225.1:155143-171982 GCF_000690725.1 Stegastes partitus
TCCTCTCCTCTCCTCTCACAGCTGGACCGACCCACCAAGCAGATGAGGGAGGCAGAACAGAGGCTCAAAGCGATTCCTCAGTTCTGTTTCCCAGACGCAAAAGACTGGAGTCCTGTCTCCGAGTACGCCAGGTATGTCCAAAACAAAAATAATCTTCCAAAGTGTGTCAGAGTCTTTACACTCGCTTGTCTTGTGGGTCATTACAAAAGGCAAACACAATAACTGCAGACCATCTCTGACTTGGAAGCTCCTCTAAAGCTGCAGCAGAGAGGCTGACTTGTGGTTTTTGTGATGGCTAAACTGAAACTCGTGTGCAAAACGAGAGGAGTTTCTTGTTTTATCAGCACACAGCTGTTGATAAATTAGAAACCATTTTCCATCACAGATAACAGAAATAAGTATTACCCACATGGCCTATTTTGAAACTACTGTATATTATCAATACAGTTTTCTCAGTGCTGATTATCTCTAAAACGCTCCCACCCTTGTTGTCGGCATGTGGGATGATCAAATCTTTTATCTGTGTATTTACACCTGCTGCATAAATACCTCACAGCACTGGGCCAGAGCCAACGCAAATGGGTTGTGCAGTCATTACTATGTCTTCGTATTAGTTGTCTTCAGGTGCTAGTTCTCATGGATGCACTTTTGTTTCTGGCCACAGCGAGACCTTCTCCTTCATGCTGACCGGAGAGGACGGCAGCAGGAGGTTCGGGTACTGCAGACGCCTGCTGGTAAGCCACCGTTCAGCTCCTCGTCCTCTGCTCCCTGTTCACATCCTGCTGAGCCCCCGTTTGTTGTGACAGACGTTTTTATTTTAACATGTGATGCGATTTTCCGGTCAGGCTGTTAATGTGTTGCGTGGCAGGAAAGATATCACCCCCCCAAAAAAAACTCAGAAAAAAAGAAAAAAACAACTCAGCAAAACTGAAGTTTTAAATCTCAAAATCAATAGAAAAAAAATAGATGCAGACAAAGATAATCACACTAACTGTTATAGCAGCTGATCAGGATTAGTGTCAACCCAGGAAATACCTCCAGATAGCGTTAGTAGGAAAAACATCTGGAAAAACAAATCACACGTTAACAACAGTGTTTTTTTCCAGCTGCTATAAAAATGGATTTACGTGATTTTCTAAATGTGCTGCCATTATATATGTAACTAAATATATAAATCTGTTTTTATGAATGTATTTTGAATGTGACACAGTCAGTGTGGTGTGAAAATGAACAAAGAAAAATCTACATATCTGAAAAGCTAGAATTCAGTTACAGTCAGAAGGCACATAAAAATGCAATAAAAATATAAAAATTCATGATAAAAACACATTTAGGATTGACTCATTGCATTTAATGAGGGTTTTTAGGAGAGGCAAGACAAAGAGAAACCATGAAAAATCCAAACTTTGTCATTCTGAAGCATTTCCTCTCTATAATGAGGCCGGGGAGCGCTTTGAAGTGTTTTGTTGAGCTTCCCATTTAGCTTGCGGGAAGAGAGCACGACTCTGTGGGATTTTGTGAATGTGGCCGTGATTTTGTTTGCCGTTTGGTATTTTTCTGAGCATGTTGTGTGCTGCTCCAGCGTGCACGCTCTCTGACGTTACTGTTGTCGGACATCTGAGGAATTCTTCGACCGACCAAAGTGTTTGTGACTCTCGGTTACGCTTGATCTGCTCCGTTGATCTGAGATTCATCTTGATAGCAGCACATTCTAATGAAGGTAGCGAAGGAGGTGAGCTGCTCTCCTCCACTATGCTTTGCTTCCTCCCTGCTGTCTGTCCAGCAGTTGGCAGCAGCCGAGCATTCCTGAGGACTTGAATCAAGCTCCACATAGTTGATTTAATCATCCATTTGGAAAAGCAGGGGAGAAACAAGAGGAGAAAATTGTATACCTAATATGGACAAGTGGATTGGTGTTTGTTGAGTGCCTGTGTTCATTTGTGTCTGTGTGTTTGAGGGTCTGACTTTGTCTGTGGCTCTCTCATAATGCTCAGTGAGTGCGCTGAGGACAGATACTATCAGCAGGAGCAGATAAACCACCTGTGTTTAGGAAGGAGGCATCCACATGAAAGACTTTCACCTCAGATGACAGATTAAATCAAAGACCTCTTTATATTATGTTGTCCCGGTGGTCCAGTCATAGTGATTTCACGAACCTTTAAATATCTGTATTTACATTTACGTCAGTCAGACATTAAAACCGCTGCCAGGTAGGGCAGGGTGATGTGGCCGAAAATATTTATCACGATATAAATGAGAAAATTTGCGATAATGAAATAATTGATGCCAGACAAAACACTTCAAAACTGTACAAAACAATTCTTTTCCATTTAGCAAGCAGCTGTTTTTGATGTGCATTAAAGCTGTAATGTACCAAAATCCATGGTGCATAAGTTGTAAATCGCTTGCTGACAGCTTATTTAATCATTAAAGGCATTTCAAATGGAAACAGGCTGACAAGTCCTGAGCAGAACAAAGCATAGGATCCACAACAGTAGAGTCGCTCTGCAACGTAAAACTTTGCAGCCAGTTTCTTTGGTCTCACCACTAGGAAAGGTAGCGGGCAAATATTCGGATCTCAAAATTGCTACCTGGACACCACCACAATGTCCGAACACTCCAATATCCGGGTCCAGCCCTACTGTGTCGGTCGATGCACTGCATTCATCCTCCTCCTCGGTCGCCGCTGTGCTTCTTGCTCCATGTGCAGTAGACCGAACCAAAACAACGACACTGTGTGTTTCATTAAAATTGATATTTCAGTTTCATATCGTCCCTTAACGTTACACCGGTATTATCGTGCACGGTATGATATGACCCAGCCCTACTGCCAGGTGAAGTGTAAAAAATTGCCGGCCCTTTCCAACAGCAGCAACCGTCCCCAGCAGGATGACGTCTTTTGCAAAAAAGTACTCGAGGAACACGACCAAGAGCCCAAAGCTTTGACCTCCAGACTCCCTAAATCCTAGCCTGATGTTTCGAAAAAGCCTCAGCTGCAACCTACAGCAAATATATCAGTGCCAGACACCACAGGACACCTCCAGAGCCGGCAGCTCGAGGAGAACCTACACAACATCAGGCAGGTGGTTTTAATATAGAGGCTGATCGCCGTATTCCAATTTAACACACCGAGCTCAGCTTACCGTGAGCATTATTCAGCCTGTGAACAAAGCAGTCTTCTGTGACTCTGGAGGAGCCTGAAAAATAACCTTAATGAGGTCTGAAAATGAAGTCATTATCTCCGCTTGGGCTCGGAGAACCTTTAGCAGAGAGCCTGTGGAACAGATTGTGAACGATGTGAACCGTTACCAGGCAGACTGGCTTCTCACAAGTTGGTCACATTATAGGAAATACACAATCCAAAGACAGGGAGACTAAAAGTTGGGAAATTTTGGACTCTACTGTTTGGATTTTTTAACCTGTTCAGTCAGATTTAAGAACTTCTGTGAGTGAGTTTCCTCATCGAGTGGATGAACGTCTGATGAGTCTTGTTTCTCTTTCAGCCGACCGGGAAAGGACCTCGCCTTCCAGAGGTGTACTGTGTCATCAGCCGGCTGGGCTGTTTTGACTTGTTCTCCACAGTGAGTTCGGTCTTGTCCTCGAGCCACACACACACACACACACACACAAACACACACACACACACACACATGTTCACACTCACACAGATGCCAGCTTCAGACACCGAGCTGTACGCGGTGTTGTATCTGCGGTTAACCCGTCTCACAGCTGAAGGAAATGACTTTCAGCAGACCTTCTGCTGAACGCCTGCTCGCTGGTAAACCTGAATTTAGTCTCTTTTTTTTTAAACTTTCTGATTTCCCAGAGTAATTGATTCCTTCACTTCTGTCTCACTGGTGCCAACGCAGAGCAGAGCAGTCACTCTGTTTGACTTTTTCATCCCCTTATCTGATTACTTCATTAATTCAAAGTGAGTGAATCCAGACTGTTGAAACGAAGCTGCTGCGATGTGACGTGGAAATAGAATAACACAGACTGTTTCAAAGACAGTGTGCATATGCGCTGTCATCATTGTTTAATAGGGAGGCCTGTGTGTAGCCCACTGAGACTGCAGACGAGCTGTTTCCTGAAGCCTGAAATAAAACATTGGAAATCTGTGTTCAGTGGCGGAGTTGAAGCGTAGAAGCTGCACTGTGTTGATGAAGTATTTCAGGTGTTTTCACCTTGTGCCGTTTAATTTGTGATTGTGTTTATGACCACCAAAGTCTGCTTTCTTCTCTGATAGTTTAAGACCAAAATTTTAAGACAAGCACCGCTGTAAACATCAGATTGAAGCGATTTTTATAGGTGCAGGTGATGACAGGCGGTGGCAGCGTGTGATTTCAGAGAGTCGTACAGGAGAGACAGACAAAAACAGAGATGGGGATTTCATGTGACCTCGAAAACGAACGATTCTCCAATCAGCTGTCCAGGCAGGAGGCAGCTTGGACCAAAACAGGCAGACAGGCACAATGGGTGGAATTTTTTCCAATCACACAGGCATGGAAATAGCTTCATTTGCTATTTTTCAAAACAAAAAAAATTGTACGCTGACTTCTGGACAAGTGCTTAAACACATAACAGTATTAAGAGTTTCCATCAGTCGTCACCATCGTCGATAAGTTTATTAAAAGTGGTTGAAAAACGTAAAGGAAACGCTGCTCTCTCCTCTTGTGTTCAGATCCTGGATGAGGTGGAGAGACGGAGGGGCATCTCAGCAGCTCTGGTTTATCCCTTCATGAGGAGTCTGATGGAGTCACCCTTTCCTGCACCAGGGAAGCTTATCAAAGTGAAGACCTTCCTGCCCGGCGCAGGAAACGAGGTCAGAGCTGCTGCCAAATACCAACATTAATAGTACGTTTTAAGATAAGAGCGTGTGACTCATGAATGAGGCGTTTTGTCTTTCTGTGTGGTCACTCAGGTCATCGAGCTGAGGCGACCCACCGACTCCCGGCTGGAGCACGTGGACTTTGACAGTCTGTTCAGATGTCTCAGCGTTCGGCAGGTGATCCGGGTCTTTGCCTCGCTGCTGCTGGAGCGGAGGGTCATATTTGTGGCTGACAAACTCAGGTGAGTTCCCAAAACTCCCCAGTCTCCTGAATCTTTCCCTCAGCAGTGAAATGAGCTGGATTTTTTAATATCAAAGTTCCCCGTCGCTCCTTTGCTCATTCCATTGATTTCTGCCACAGTCAGTTTCCTCCTTCAGTGTGAGAAATTTGGTCTGTGACTCTTACTTTGTTTGACCCTGTGTCCATATTTAATCGTATTGTAGCCAAAAAAACATTGTGTGTGATGAAAAGCTAACGCCGTGGAATGGTTCATTTCCTACATTTTTGTTGTAATATAAAATTGCCAGGACTATTCTGACAAAAATAATGTTGTCTCTGGACTCAAGAGGCCCCAGAAGCTGAGAGTTCATTTAAATGACTCGATATCAGTTGTGAAGCCCGGTGACGGACGGGCAGCTTGAGCAGAACACACCGCTTCTGATCCAATGTCAGCCTCCTGTGCCTCAGCAGAATAAAGGACGGATACCAGGAATAGATAATAGAAAATATTATGACTGCACAGATCGCCAAAGGACATATTTAGTTTTGTTAATTGGGCTCCAGGGGCCCTGGCACTGTGTTGTTGTTTTCCATGCCTCCTGGTCATCTCAAACTGAGAATAAGAAGCGCATGAAGCAGCCTTACAGCCAGCCTGTCAGCTGGTGGCAGCATTACAGTAACCTCCCCACACACATACTAACAGCACCGGGCTGTGGTTTCGTCAGCTGGAGCTCTACAGATGCGCCATGTGGAGCGGTTTGATTGTGACGTTTGATGTTGATTAGCATCAGAAAGTCAAGCAACAGGTCAGTCAGCCGCCAGCTTTGATACCACACAGCAAAGTGGGTCACAGCAGCGAGAGGAGGACAGGGTGGGGCTGATAAGATGTGAAGAGTCTCCGAGGACTCGGTGTCCCAGTCTGTCCTCTCGTTACAGAAAATAGAGGGGTACTGTCAGAGCATCGGAGGCGAGGGTGGAGTGGGAGGAGATTTGAGCGGAGAAGTAATCTCTCCATGTATCAGAGCCCAGTTTAAACAAACATCAGTGGGGGCAGTGACTGTGAGGGAAGGAATGCACTTCCTGTGTGCGCGACTCTGCCCTCTGTGATCTGTGGCTCAACTGTCACCGTTTGACTTATGATGCCACGTTCACTCCCTACGTACGAGCGACCTCAGTCTCCGCGTCTCTGGAGAAACTTTGGCCGAGCTGCTCGTTACCAGAGGTGATAACATCAAGGAGTCGCTGGGTGGGAATCGTGAAGTGACTTACGACACAATATAATCGTGATATGTGGCCCAATAGCTGCCAGTTCTGCAAGTTTGTGATATCTCGCATGGCAATCATTTAATATCTGTGTAGCTGCTTTATGAAACGCTTTAGATTCTTGGCCATAACTTTGTGTGATAATTCGTTGATGGTTCCCAGAGAATAAAACCTGTTAGCTTTGGTGAAATATCTCTACGACTTATCAGCTGGATTGTAATGAGAGGCGGTGCAGCCATTCTGGTCCCCTTCAGGATGAATCGTAGTAATTTGGGTGACCCCTTTGCTTTTGATTTAGCACCAAAAATAATGACATTCCCATCTGCCTTAGGAGCTAATTTGTGTTTAGATCTAATTACCATCTGATAGCACGCAAACAAGAAAGATCATAGCTGCTAAACATTATTATGCACCACCATGCCAACCTAAGCTGGCAGAAGGTTAAATTACTGGAAAGCAGAACATCACTTACAAGGACGGATTTATAAAATACACTTTCAAGTGCAAATGAAGTTAACAAAACTGAAGTAACTTAAATAAAAGAGCCTCTTGCAGTATGATCTGCTCAGACCACGTATGCATGCATGCATGTGAGCGTACATGCGATGCTGCTGCTGTGTTTTGGTTTCGTTTGAGCGGTGACAGGGCCTCGCTGCAGCATTAATGACTGCGATGATAAAAGAGCTTCTCCCTCTGGGACTCTGGCACATAATCCATTCCCAAAATACCTCAGCTGCAGAGCATGATGTATGCTTCTTTCCGCTGAAATGTATATCCAACATACGAAGGAAGTGAAAGGAAAAGCCATTTTAGGCAATAGTTGTACTCACTCTTGTGATATTACGCTGAAACCTGTGTTGTTCTTTGCCAGAGAGGTTTCTGCCTCTACATGAAAGTCTGCACAGACAATTTCTTTTAAGTGATCATTGACCTACTGATGCCTGTAATAACAAGTCTGACGCCTAATCAGATCAAGTCATCACCAGCTGTGTCACTCTGTAACTGCTTAACTCGATTGACCTGCTGATGCTGGATGAGTTCAGTCATTGCTGTGGACTTGTGTAAACAGTTTCTGTCAGTCCTCGGGCTACAACAGTTAGCAAACTGTATGTGCGTATCTGGATTTGTCTCTTGGCCTGGCTGTAAATTGCTCTGATGGGAAAAGGTGTTATTGTGCAGTAGCTCCAAACAGCTTTTCCTGAGGTGGTGTGTCCTTTCCTTCCCAAGAAATGTCATTAAAATCAAGCTAGAACAAATACATTCTTGTGCAAAATAAGAATCAATGTTAAACCCTGCAGAAGAGAAAAATGTCCTCCCACTGTATTGACAGTAAACTCGATATTCCCTGCAGTGTTTTAATTTGATTTACCACCATCAAATAGAGTCCAGTTGCCAAGATGTCCTGTCACAGTGAGTGGCATTTTGTGATTGAGGTAGCAAAGAAGAAGAGAAAAGAATCTAATGAAATATGAGAAGTCTGTGCTTGACAGAGTGAACAGGGAGGAGACTGTGGAGGGAAGCTAAACAATGGCTGAAAGCTTTTCTCATAGCTGTGGTGAATTAATCAAGCTCACTTTTCTGTGGTCCAGCAGGCTGCTTGGGTTTCTAGACACACTCTTGTCTTTCCTACATGACTAAAAAAAAAATGCACTAAATATGAAGTCTCCTCTCTATGTAAAGTATGTGGTGTTGTGTTTATGTAAAAATCCAGCGTCTGGAAGTGAAGCTGCAGGTATGTAGACTCCCAGCATGCCGCGGCGTTACGATCTACGATGACTGTAATCTCCAGACAGGTAGAATTATTGCCGCCGCTGCAGGCATTCTCTAATCAACAGGTATGGAAGTGTGCTCGTTTCATTTAGTGCTCCGTTATTCTCAGACACTTTCTCTAACGCGCTCTGCAGAGCTGGTACGAAGCCAAAACCACTTTTAACAGCTCAGCCAGTTTCCCATGTGGTGTTTAACTCCGAGGTAGAGCGAAACACTGCAAACATGTGAAATGTTTCTGTGTTTTTTTTTTCAAAGCGTTGAGAAGAACGGCTATTACCGGAGTCCGACCAGCTGATTTTTACATCAGTGTGGCTCTCGCGGGTGTTTACGCCCACGCGTAGACGCTCACATGCTCATGTAGACGCTCGTATACACAAACACCTGGTGCACATTGGTTTGCTCTCGAGACAGCCTTGATCAAACTCAGACGTTGTTGTGGTTTTAATAAGAACATGTAGAGCTTTCTATGGTGAGGCCATTTCTCATTGTAAAAAGGCTTCTGCTGTTAGACCCAGAGCCGGTGGCTGGAGATCCTTATAGACAGGAAGTGAGGGAAAACCATTTGGGGACTTTGGGAGCGAGCAGAGAACATTCTGCTGAAGGATAAAAATACTCCATGTGCAGCTTTCCCTACAAGTCCTATAGGTCTTTATACACTCCGCTTGCACTTCATATGATTTCTAGGTGATATTCTGAGCTTGGGAAGACGTTGAGGAATGGTTTTGTGGTGTTTTGCAGCACAGCTGGTGTCTGACAGCTGTGGTTGACTTTGTGGTTCAGTCTTTGTCTTGTGCCTGTGGAACCGGCCACGCCGCGGCCCGTCGACGCAGTGCAGAGCTGTGGTGATGCAGCCTATTGTCCCTCTCTCTCTTTCTTCAAGGCTGAATCTGCCCTCCTCCTCCGGGCTTCTCAGACTAAGCCTGCCGATCCCATGTTTCCTGGAGTATCTGCCAGTTCGGCCTCACACACGTTAAACCAGGCCTGGCAGACCAACGAGAGCTAATATATCAGGATTAGCTCCCAAACCTCAGCACATAGCAGCTCTGCATCTCTGCATCTTTTCCCTTCATCCTGGGAGTGCGATCATAAATTTATACGACTTTTAAGTGTGTAATCAAATTGAGATCTATCAAAATGATTTTAGTTTATGCCTGTGTGGTGCAGTTTTTACAAGCAAGATGGGATTAAACATGGGACCGATGCTTCTGCCTCACAGACTCATCCTGGTCTGTTAGAGCTTCACTTAACTTGTTGCTTTCACTGAACGATTAGTGAAAACGTCACACAAGCCGGACAGTCGATTCATTTTGCTTTCTTATCGTATCTATATTAGGGCAGAAAAACAACGAAGTGCACAGTCATGCTGGCAGCTCTGCTGTGGCACAGCTGTGTTTTGAACTCAACGCTAACACGCTCGGCGTTAAAATGCGAATGTTTCCCATCTTAGTTTGACACGTTGGCATGCAAACATTTCGCCTTGGCACAAAGTGCAGCTCAGGCTGACGGGAATGTCGCTAGTTCTGCAGAACTTTGGCCGTAAACCAAAGAATCTTATGACAAATCGTGCGATAGCTACTAAAACATTTAAACCTGGATTACGGCGGCGAGCAGACGGACTAACACGCAGACCAACATTGACACCTCCAGAGCCAGATGGCTAAAAACCACCTAACAACATAATCCCATCTGCTACAACCACATCGCAGCCTCTGTACTTATCTACATATACAAACCCCAAATAATAAATCATCTTAAAGTCAATAAAATCTGACATCTCCCTCAGCTTGCACCCAATTCACAGCTTTAACTCAAGATGTTTCATTGTTTGCAACTTGTTTATTATCTTACCAATTAGTGGATGTGTAGGCTACAGAGCATTTTACTTCTTTTTTTTTTATTTATGTACGTCTAAAGTTTTGGTCTGGCTCTAACGGGAACGTCCCCGTCTCTTTCCAAAGTTGAGTGGCAACCTCTGGTAGTGCAGAGTGTTTTCATTGCGAGTTCATTTTCTCCCAGGAGTGTGCGGTCGGGGAACGAGTGTAATGGATCCTTTTGGTATCGGTGGTGTGTAGGGCCGCGTGTAGCCCGTGGCGAAGGTTTTCTGAGATCTGTGCCCCATCACTCCCTGTTGGAACTCGTCAAACCCAGGAGACGGGATCTGTTAGGAATTATCAAGCCCTCCCCAGGCAAATGGAAATCAGGCTGGCCAAAGTAAAGCTGCAAGTGCTTCATGTTATGAGGGAACTGGAAAAGGCCTGAAAAGACCGAGCGCTGTGGTTATTGTAGCCTTTGGGTTTTCGCTGGCGTAATTCTATTTTACCCTGTCAAGAAAACACATTTTAATCTTGGCAATTTGACTCATGGGAAGCGGAGATGAAAAAGGCCCGTGGCAAACGTAGAAACGACTGCGGGGGTTTTTCTTATTCTCATTGATTATGGTGCCGATTCGCTGCATGCTGCTCTAAAAGCTTCTGTGAACGGAACAAGGTTACATAAAAGAAGGAGTAACTGGTGTTTACGTGAGCGCTCTGTCTGCTGTTGATGATGACTGGAAAACATTCCTCATTAAAAGAGTGTACATCTCAAATAGGGTGCCTTTGCATACCATGTTTGATCCCCGGTCTTGCTCCTGATCCATACTGATTTAGAGGTCTTTTATGTTTCTGTGTGTGTGTGATCGGCCCACAGTTTATTTTCACTCTCTTTGTGTACATGGACTGGACAGTATGTAGAAGACAGAGGGGAGGAGGGTCAGCCACTGTCAACAAGCGACGGATCGTGAGAAAGACGGGCTGCTATTTGTGATCTTGATGTTATACCACAGCTGTCGGAGTTAAACCGAATTGCTGCCTTTTGGTATTGCGTCAACAAGCCCCCAGCTTAACTATAGCAACATGTCAGAGTCACGCCACCCCTGCAGACACAGTCGGGTAATGTCACAATAACTCACTTTATTGGGCTCACCCTTCGTCATTGTGGTCTCTCGTAGACGGTGCTCGGCTCTGAGTGGGAGACGTGGAAGTGCAACAGATTAAAGCGTTCATGTGTCCAGAGGTTGCCGCCGCGATGTGAAGTCTTTTAGAAAATCCGTCTTGTTTTCGTTAAAGTGTGAGAACGATGTGCTGGATCGCGCTGTTCTTCAGATGAGCTGCAGGAAGAACAAAGACTCAAAGTACACACCACTTAGCTGTGCTGCTATGCCTCATATAAAAGCAACTGTTCCAGGGAACAGAGGATCAAATAGTCATTTAACTCGGGGAAAGAGCTGAATGGAATGGATGGAAATACACAGTTTATGCTCTAATAGTTTGGTACGCCGCCCAGTTAGTGATTTAATAATAATGATTCAGACATTTAGGGGAAGAATATATATTTTTTTAGCTTAACATGACCACACCAAAACCACCATACAGCCTTTCACTCCCCTTCCAGCCTTGGAAACTGAAGTATTTTTTACTATCCAGCGACACATGCGCCCATGTGTTTTGACTGTGCTGGCTTTAATCGTGTTGTTGTGCGACTCTGGAGGTGAATGATGTGTCTTTGTTTTTGTCTCCCATCACCAGCACCCTGTCCAGCTGCATGCATGCGGTGGTGGCGCTGCTCTACCCCTTCTCCTGGCAGCACACCTTCATCCCCGTGCTGCCGGCGTCCATGTTGGACATCGTCTGCTGTCCCACTCCCTTCCTGGTGGGGCTGCTGTCCAGCTCGTTGCCGAAGCTTAAAGAGCTGCCCGTAGAAGAGGTGACTATGGTTTTCTTTCATTTTCTCCGATTGTCAGCCTCTGAAACTCCAAACTCTGACTTGTATGTTTCCTGACTGTTCTGCCTCCGTCTCTGTGTTCTGGTTGTTCTGTGACTGAAGAAGCTTGTTTCTTGGAGTCCTTGCTATCAGTGTCTCGGCTGATAAATTGCAGCGATACAGATTCTGAGTAATTCCATTATGAATTGGCGACTGTTGCTCTGCCTGTTCGACCTCCTCTTCCTCTGGTCGTATTATATTAGGGAACTAGCCAAACGACTTCCAGTCAAAACTGACAAAAACTGAGGTCACCTTCTTCAGCAGCGTGTTTCAGGCATTAATCGGCAGAAATTGCACAAGTTGCATAAGCATTACATTTACACCTGGTTTGCTCAAAGCAAAAGGATCGATGCTTTGTCTTTTCTCAGCATTTTGTTGTGCTGTAGCTTCATTAACGGTTCTTTGTTTAATGGAGGTTCTGTTTTGCAGCGAGCTTATGTGTGCAAAACAAACAGTAAGAAAGACAAGACGGGGATCCTGAAACTGCAGAATGACATCCTTATCTTTCTCTTTCTCAGGCTTTGATGGTCGACCTGGGAACTGACCGCTTTATCCGACAGGTAGGTCCACATGCTTAGAAAACCGGAGTATAAAGAGAGACGATGTACCTTTGGCTCAGCAGCAGCTATTGTGCCCGGAGCAAACTGAATCAATAATGGATGCTGCTCAGTGTTACCCAACTGAAGCTCCAGCATCATAAACTAAGAGGCTGAAACAGCAACAACTGTGTTTTTCTTCAGGCTGTACAGTTTGCTGTTGTGTTCTGAGCCTTTGAAACGTCCTCTCCGGTCACTCCTGTTTATCACCGGTGACTGCAGTGTTTTCAATCGTTCGCAGATGGACGACGAGGCCTCGCTGTTGCCGCGGAAACTTCAGGCGGCTCTGGAGCAGGCGCTGGAGCAGAGGAATGACATCATCAATCAGGACTCCGACAGCGAGTCAGACGAAGGTGAGTAAGTGACAGATCAGCTCTCGCTAACAGAGGCAGATGTTCTCCTCGTTAATTAGAGCAACGACGTGTGCGGCGGAACGTGTTCCGTCTGCGTTCTCGTGAAACTCGCGGAGAAATGACATAATCTGCACAGACGTCTCTTGACAGTGAATCACAAACACTCACGTTAGAGGTGAGAGAGTCAGCTGACTGGTGATACAGGTGTGTGTTCTGAGCTGACTGCTGGCAGATAGTGCTTACATTTCATTTACTCCAGGGAAGGTTGTTTTTTTAAAGTAATATGCTGGTAAAATAAAGACTAAACACCAATAACAAGGCATAATCTACGATGGTAAAGTCTTCCAAACGTGGATCTGTAGGTAGACATCAGCTCCCATATGGTCTAGCGGTTAGGATTCCTGGTTTTCACCCAGGCGGCCCGGGTTCGACTCCCGGTATGGGAACTAGACTTATGTGAAGCTCTTGACAGAAAGACTGAGATAAACAACAGAAACTGTGACATTCAAGAAACAGCGTGAAGAATGTCTTACTTGGCACCGACTTTCTTTCTCTGCTTCCGAAGAAGAAAAAAAAAAAACCTGCAGCTAAACACAGTGTGGTTCTGTTCCATCTGCTGCATGTCAATCACAACCTGTTCTCACTAATGTGCGATCCAAAACAAGACGCTGGTGCAGCCCACAGCGCCGTCTGTTAGCTGAAGGAGAGATTAAACTGTGTCTTTACACACAGCAACACCGATGTAGTCTGATAAAGATGAATTTGTGCTTCTACAGAGTACAACTCCTTGAACAGCCTGGTGTCAGAGGCCTTCATCCGCTTCTTCCTGGAGACCATCGGACATTACTCCCTGTTCATCACTCAGAACGAACGCGGGGAACGCATTTTCCAAAGAGAGGCCTTCCGCAAGTCGGTGGCGTCCAAGAGCATCCGACGTTTCCTCGGCGTCTTCATGGAGTCTCAGATGTTCGCAGGGTTCATCCAAGATCGGGAGCTGAGGAAGACACGCGCTAAAGGTAGGCCGTCGCTCTGAGTGTTTGTGTTGATGTTCTGTCATCCTTCAAAGAGTCCACGGAAAGACTGCTCACTGGTCTCTATGGATTTCCACATCACCGTGTAAAGTGTTGCACTCATACTGCCCTCTACTGGCAGAAAGTTTCCATCAGCGTGTTTACTCCCCACTTCACTATTCCTCCTGGCAGACAAAGACAGTATTACTTCCTGAATTACTGGGATGTCTCACATTTGCTTTGTATCTCTACTGTGCTGTCGACAGGTCTGTTCGAGCAGAGGGTGGATCAGTATCTGGAGGAGCTGCCAGACACGGAGCAGAGTGGAGTCAACAAGTTCCTCAAAGGACTCGGTGAGTTTGAGGCTCATCTCTGATTTTAATAGATTTTTAATCAGTTTCAAACTTGAGCTGATGAGGAGAAATTTGAAGTCCTTTGTACGTTGATGGACATTCTCATGTGACATTAGCGTTGGCAGAGGGAGCTACACACCAACTTTTAGAGAGTTTCAATCGCTGCTCATCATTCTGTCTGTCTTGATTTTAACTCATGAGCACCTGAAATGATAGAACTAGTGGAAGTAGTTGTGATTAGTTTGTGCACAGTTCATATTAAGGTAAAAAAACTAAAAAGTGCACTGAAGCATGTGCTGAGTTTTACTCTGGTTTGAACCTGCTGAATGTTGATCAGTGAAATCTCAGGTGAGTCTGTTTAACGCTACAGATGGGACACTGCAACTGGTTTTTGAATCTATTTGTAACTTATTGTGACGTGTAAACATTCAATCCAGCAGCAAACATAGTGTAAGTAGGAGGAATCCAACAGGAAAATATGTAAATGTACAAAATGTGGCTGTTTATAGAGTCTGTATTTTTCAGTGGCATAGAAGGAGTGGATGTAATCTTATATGTGGAAAAACAAATTAGTTTATTAAAAGCAGAACATTTTTGCACATCTTCAAGCAGGCAGTCTTTAAAGATTTGAAATGAGACCTAACATCATGTAGTCTCACACAGTTTTAATAAACTTGTTTCTCCTCTTTCCAGGAAGCAAAATGAAGTTTCTCCACAAAAAGAGCTGAGGGGAGAACTGAAGACCTGATGTCTCTGCATCAAGACAATTCTCAATTTTTTATTTTTTTGTCTCTTGTCAACAATTTTTTTGTAATTTGTTTTTGTAATGTGTGTGTGTACATATTATTTCACTGTAAGCTGTGATACTCTTCAGTGTATGTTTATAGTACCTAATGAGATAGCGATAGCAGGATGGTACACAGCGAGTGAGTCATAGAGTAACCACTGATGTCCGGGGCGTGCTTGTGCAGAGTGTGTGAGTGTGTGTGAGCTGACGTGGGCGTAGTAGATGTACAGATCGTATGTTTTCATTTTTGCATTATTTTACGACAGTGTTGTCCTCTGTTTAAGGAGCGTAAAGCCTACTCGAAAAACTGTACATGTACATGGAGACGATGAAGATTTTTAACTCTTCGTGGTCTTTTGCAATCTTTTAATAAAAAATGGTTAAAGTGCTTTAAATGCCTGAGAGCAACGTATTGAATTGACTGATGGGTCAGAATGCAAATGTGCTCCTGTTTGTTTACTTTTCCTGTCAGATCTTTGTTTCTTAGTCGTCTCACAAACACGGCGCCTACAGATATCACACGTGGAAACAGAAATGTGTAATTTTTCCAGATGATATGAAATCACCTCTTTTTAGATCTGACATCTCAATGACAGCCTCCCCCAAAGCTATGCATTAGTAGTAGCTGGTAAGATCCCAAAAGGCGCAGCAGTCTAGCACCAGCTACCACATGCTGCCGGTAACCTAATTACGTCTGTGCACATCACTCTGGCGGCTGTCACTGCCGTGCTGTTATTAGCTCTGCGAGCGGAGAGGCTCACTGTTGATTCCAGGTGCCATATTACTTTTCCTCTGCCTGCGTCCTTTATAGCAATTAAGAGTGACGTTTGATGCGAAGTGATCGTGTCGCGTGTTTGGGGTAAAGCTGCACTGCCTCGGTTTGCAGTGTGTTTGCTGAAAGGAAAGACGACGCCTTAATAATAGTCTACCGCAAGTACAATCCTAAATTCAGTCTCAGTGTACGTACAGAAGGAAAGTCAATCATTTTACTTCATATATGTTTATATACCAAAAACTTCTTCATCGTGAGAGTTCCTATGTTGTTACTAATGAGGTTCGTCACAGCAGCAAACACAGTTTACTGACTATGTTATTTTTATTATATAGCATTATTGTCACTCATAAACGTCATGATGTTGACTTTAAAATCATCCATCAGTGTCTAAGCACTCTAATGCGGGTTAAAGATAACGCTTCCTGATTTGTCTCTGCGTGGTTTCAACACGTGGTCATTTTCATGCAGGCCTGTTTTACGCTTCAAATCTTAATATGAAACATCACGACCTGTTAGAGACATGCGGCGGAGCAAAAAAGTGTAAAACAGTGCAAAAGTAAACACGTATAAAACACTCAAGTATCTCAAATTTATCACGAATTTCAGTATTTAAGTTTACTTTCCCAAGTTACACCTGAAGTTAGCTGCACCACTAGCGCTGTAGCATCATCTTTTCCCTTTTGTTCTGCTCCAGTACATTTCATAAGACTCAGAAGGTTCGCTCATTTGCAGCATCACATGCAAAGAATTTCGAGAGATAATTGCATTTCTCCACAATATGGCCGTGATACCGGACGAGCTGCTGCATTAAAATACTCATTGCATGTTGTTGCATCAGTAATGAAGAAGACGGTTTATTAAGTGTATTTGACTGCTTTACTTTAATATGATTATGAAAAAGTTAAATGCTCTTGTTTTTGTGATAATATTTTTTTTTTATAGTGATAACTGAACTTACACTTAAGACCCGAGCTCTTGTTTGATATGCATTTTTTAGAATAAAAATGAAAAAGAAAATAAAAATATATTTAAAAAATATTTTTAAAATATGTAAAATAAATAAATAAAAACAAATACCAATAC
>NW_007579226.1:0-25410 GCF_000690725.1 Stegastes partitus
TCCTCTCCTCTCCTCTCTTCTGCCAGATGGCTGCTCCTTAATCAAACTCTCGTACCTTAGAGAGGTAAACACATTACGCTGCCCTGATTACACTGGCTTGGCGAAGCGTACCACCTGAATGTGTGTAGGCTTTGCGTGTGCGTCACATCAAGTGCATATGTATTTGTGTGTATGGACAAAGTAGAAGGAGGCGGTGGTGGTGAGGTGGGGGGCGTGCTATTAAAAGTCACTGCAGTGGGGTATACACATGGGCACCCTCACAGCCTTATGAAGAGCTCCTCCATCTAGAAAGGACAAACACACAGATAACATGGGTACAGAAATGATCACTCAGCATATACTTAGGGAGTCACTCATTCACTTAATCTCTCATTCTCGGACAGTAAACAATCCCTTCTGCCCACTGTAGCTATGGAAACACTTGCTGCCTCGGGCTCTTCATATGGCTACACGAGCCTCTTCTTCACTGTGGTATACTATAGTTATCCCTGCCAAGTATTGAGGCAGGCATACTGCTGTCATACATTCCTGCAAAAGCCATAAAGGGTCCTGTCATACAATCCAGCAGATCTATAAGCCCCCCGGGCTTGATGTCACACAGTAATGTATGTCTAGCTGTGAAAACACTGACATCGAGGCGAGCCATGTAACTTGCTTTGGCAGGGGGAACAAAGCAGAGTGGAGCTGCAGTGCTAATAGTCTGGCAACCTGATAGCGTTAGAGGCAAACAGAACGGTTTTCACAGGACTCGGCTGAGCGAGTGCCGAGTGACTGCGGTGTGGCTCTGCACTTCTTGGGGTCTGGAAACTCTGAGGGGAGAAAGTGGCAGTGCTACATACTGTTGAGTTATAATAACAGTCTGAGAAAACTAAGCTGATTTACTTTTATTGACCTCAGCTTTTTAAGAGAGAGAGAGACATAGAGAGAGAGACATAGAAAGAGAGAGAGAGAGAGAAAGAGAGAGAGAGAGAGAGAGAGAGAGAGAGAGACTGAATGGAGGTGCTGAGTGACGTTTTAGAATAAAGGTACACTGATGAAAAAGCATCTGACTAGAATTTTGACGGGTTTTGTGTAGGCAAATATACACAGATCAGCCATAAGAATAAAACCACTGACAGGTGTACTGAATAACATTTATCATTTAGTTACAATGCATGTGAGTGTCATTTTGACATGCAGCACTCACCTGAACATTGTTTGGTCAACCCACAGGACCCAAAAGATCCACTGGCAACGCTTCCATGCCAAACACCACAGGACACCGACAGAGGTTCCGTGTCTGTGGCCCGACGGGTCAAAGCTGTTTTAGCCGCATCACAGGGAACCGAACAATGTTAAGTAGTTGGTTTTATTGTTGTGGCTAATAGGTGGATACATCTGTGTGTAAACAGCATCAGAAAAAATGGCATACATGACTGAATGAATGACACTTTGATGTTTTTTTGTCCTATGTGTTTTATTCTGTTTATATTTAGTGCAATGTGGTGTCTCAGCAGGTTCTGCACTTACTTTCAGGGTATCAGTGGTTAGCCAGTACTGAAATATGCTCTCATTAACAGTTTCACCTTTTAGAAGAACTAATAAATACTGAGGCAGCTTTCATAGAAGACATTTATAAACCCAAAATATCTCATTCTGTCATTGTTGCTAGGGGGGGTAGTCTACCTTTTCATGTGCATTAGTACACTACTTATTATATCTCTCTCCTGTAATGAAAGTTAAGAGTTGATGGTGCAAAACCTGTGAATTTTTCTTTCAGAAGACCTTTACTTTGAGCCGCATTCTGCTTCTTTGCAGATTTCCTGCATGGATCAGCTGTGTATTCTGGGGGGTGCAGCCTGTATTTTCGGGGTGAATATTTTGGATGCTGAGCTGTTATTCTTAAGCCTCAAGAGATGTCATCTAATGTCTGGATTCAAATAATGACAGGGAACAATGACCAGCCATCATACGCCATTACTGTCTGGTCAGAGCCAAGTCAAACTTCTTCAATAACACACACAGTTGAGATATTATGATTCTGTGGAGGAAGGAAGGGCTGATGCAGCCATTGTTTTTTTTTTCCTGGATGTGCTTCTAAATACAGGCAATGACATTAACATGAGGAAAATTGGGCTGTTCAGGTGTTTGTGCCAGAATGTAGTGGAAGACAGTTATTTTGGTTATCAAATTAAGCTTAGATCGAGAGTAATATCACTTGGCGAGCGCGCCACAGTGGTGTTTAGTCCATGATGCGACACATAATTAGCAGTGATGATGCCGGCCTTTGATGAGGCCTGATGAGATGTAGTGAAATCCTTCATGCATTATAATTTTTGTGGTGTGCAACAGCGTAGGCGTTGAGAGAATTAACACTATGAATATGGATGTTGGGTGAGCATCATGAGAGTAAATGTGCTTACTCTATTGATTAAATCTCCCATCAGTCACCTAGCAGCATGTCCCCATCCCCTCTGTCTCTCCCTCTCTCTCTCTCTCGCTCCCCCACATCTCTCTACTCATCTCTGTCAAGGCGCGCTCAGTGGAGTGGTTAAATTGTCCATAGCGCGTAAACGCTCGTTTATAAAAGCCGACAGACGTGGCGGTCGTTTGCTGAAATTAATTACCCCTCGGAGCCACAGCAAGCATGGGCTCTAGTCAGTCAGTCATGGTCCACCACCTCCCGGGCCTCGTACCTGCAGAGAGAGAAGAGAGCCGGGAAGAATGACATGATTTTTGCAACAGTGAACCTGATTTGAAAGACAGGGATGAAACTTTTTTTATTTTTTTTAGGTGGTGCATATATTTTCCTACAAACGCAAAAAAAAGTGGCTGCACCTAACTGAAAAAGAACCCCAATAGAAACAAAACAAAACTGAAAAGTAGTTATTTTTATAGCTGTGAAATACTCACCCCTCTCCCGTATTTTTTACTTGAGCAAAAGATCCACGGGGAGTTTTGCGCTGACGCAGCCCAAGAAGGTAATGTGATACAGACCATCGTGACATCAAACTAATCAGAACGTATTCATCTTCAGCTGGAGTAACTTAATGAACTTCAGCAGTATCTGATGCAACACTTTTCTAACATTAATAAAAGCTTCATCTCCTGTCTGATTTGCATAATTGTTCAAATGAATCCACTGACGCGCTGTTCTTTTTTTTTTTTCTTTTTTAATAAAGTGATGACTTGTGTTAAAGTGAGCCGTGGCTTGCTGTTGAGAGGAGAGGCGGGGAAGGAAGGGAGGGAGCGGAAAAGGGGATGGGAGGAGTGGGATTTGCAAAGGGCCTAAGGTGATTTGTCAGTGTTTTGATTCAGTCATGTAATGACATGTACACTGTTGTACATTGGGGTTATTGGTTTGAAGTGATATTTCTTGTGGCCTTATGGCAACAGAGATAGTTTAGAATGTGTTTCTCATATTGTGTAACCTAATATCATCCTCGTCTTGCCTGCCTGTGTCATTGACGGAGACATCATCATGTTTCCCTCTGCTCTTAATCCACTTTTTCTTCTTGTCCAATACAATACTCCGTGCAGGTAGTTAAAATTGCTTCTGTCACCTGAACTCATCAGCCAAACGGTTTAGAAATGTGTCCGAAACACGTCCCATGAAATAGTTTCATTAGGAGCCTAAATTCCCATTGATGTTTCGAGGTCGTGCATGTGTGCGAGGCGCCTTGAGTTTAAATGTTACCGTGAGTGCCGGCACCTACTAAGGCTGTTTGCTGTGTGTTCATTCTTCTTGCTCACGTATTGCTGCCCCCAGAACAGCAGAGCAGAGCCGCAGCGCCGAGACAGCCACCAATTTTCTTGAACTAACCTTTGCCTCTGTGAAATTATCTCTAAATACCTCTCCATAGACTAGGAATTTTCGGATGTGAAAGCAGTACTTCTTATATTACTTCTGAGTCCTTAGAATTGGATGAAGCAGTAAAAATCTTTTATTGAAAAGAGGCTCCTGCTTGCCATTTCCCACCTACGGTCGCTCTGACTTTCTGTTTTTCATAATAAGTTTGAGAAGAGGAGGGCTGATGTGACTGACGAACACGTTTGCTGCTGTCACACTATTTTTTCTGGGTTTAGTCATGTTGTTTTCGAAGTTTATATTTCATAATGTCACAGTGGATACATTCAATATTTCAGTAGAGATTAATTTTTGAAAATTTGTTTTCGTACAACTGCAGCAAGCTGATATTATTCCAAACACTTGATTACAGTACATTTATTGACAATAAAACAGAAATACAGAAATTCTATTTAAGTGACCCTTGAAATTAGTTTTCAGAATCAAATTAATCAAAAGTTGTGTTGATTACATGACTCATATTTTAGGGTGGTAAAGTACTGCTTTGTGAAAACTTAATGAAAATGAATGAGGGCTGTTAAAAAAATAAATAAATCAAGGACAGTTCAGTTATATACTTATTTTCTGATTACATACTTACACTACAGGTAAGTAGCTTAGTGATGGGCTTAAAGATTATATCAGTCCTTTAACGTAATAAGGGTTCGGTATTGTCTGTCTTTGGGTTGCCCCTGGAATTAATGACTTCACTTCTTTCTAAATCTGTGACTCATAAGATTAGGAGATTTACTACGTTTTAATACTTTCAAGTATCTCAAGTTAATCAAACAGACGTTATTTGTGTAGCACCTTTCGTACAGGTTGGAGCAAATCAGAGAGATCACACAGGAAGAACTAAAAATGAAATCAACAAAGGAATAAGAATAATTTCAAAAGGTAAAAAGACAATGGCAAGTATAATCAAGTCAGCCAATGTAAGGACTTTAAAACAAATGTAATGTGTTCTCTCCTTCTGGTCTTTGTGAGCGATCAGGCAGCGAAGTTTGGAAGCATTTGCAACTGTCTTGTACAAGGTAGAGCTGATAGAAGAGCATTACGATGATGTAGTCTGCTGGATATATAAGCGTGCATCAATCTTTCTGTGTCTGACATTGTTTTCCACAACACTCGCACAGAGGGAGCAATTTGAGGCTCAAGGACACTTTGACAGGAGGACGGAATGAGTCGGATATCAAACCACCGACCTTTCAGTTAGTGGCCAACAAGCTGTATTACCTGAATTACAGTTGTGGCTGTGTACAGCAATGTGCGAATAAGGTTGAAGTATGCAGCTTGGACGCGAAGGGGATGTTAACACACTCCTAACGGTAAATTGCCAAAGATACTGCTTGTATTTTCTTAATTGGTTTAAACCAAACATTTTTCTTACTCTTGCATTGAAGGAACCTGAAAACAGTTTATTCTAACATTCTCTGCAGTGCCAGTCCTTGCGTCTGTATCTCAGGAGAGTCACAAAGAGACAAATTCCCTCATGCTGTGTGTGGCAATTGGATGTAATAGTCCATTTACCACTGTAAATCTGCTGTGTGCAAATACCACTGTGTGTGAGTGTGTGTGTGTGTGTGTGTGATGGTATCCTGGCTCGTGTTTTCCCTGAAACCCGACCAGAGCGGCTTCTGTAGAGGAGGACTATCGTCATCATGACCTCTTCTGTTTTTCCAGCTGTATCTAGGCTAAGATGTGAGGCTTTTACTTGTCTTTTTTTTCTGGCTCAGTGTTTGTTACACATCTGGTGGTCACTGATGAGAGGAACACATCCCTGAATCGCAGCATGGCCTTTCCTGCTCCATTTGAAAAGTGCTTTGATGACTGGGAGCTTTAAGAACACACAGTGTCAGTGAAAACGCTTTGATATTTTTGCTCCAGCTGTCAGTTTCTGTCTGGTATTTGTCAAACGCTGGACATGGAAAACTGTCCCTCCTTAAAAAGAAAGTCCTTTTTTTTTGTGAGAAAATTGCACATGCAGCAGATACACATAAGTCTTCAGAAAGTACCAGGCCAATTAGATTGTGCTTAACACGTAATGGTTGTGCTTAAGACATAATAGAAGTCCGTTTGATATTACAATTAAGGCAATTAACCAGTATGTATTTGCTGCCATCTTTATGGCTGTCCTGTCACTAGACAAGGTAATTAGGAAGCTTTAATATGGCAGCGTATGGAGTGAGATGTAAAGATTGGGCCTCTCATAATAGGACTGTGCTGTGCACTTGGAGGAATCAATTCTCTCTTTGTTTTCCCAAACTGCAGTGTCAGCAGAATCTTAAGATTTCATGAAAACTTTGGCTGGTGTGCTACTCGTATATATAGTACACACACACACACACATACACACACGCCTCCCCGAACCCCCCGCATCCCTCGTCGTTTGGCATTCCACACATGGCGCCATAGAATGAAGGAATAACCTTCCTCCATCACACTCCTTCGCCCCGTGTGCGCACAACCCGTCTGACTGCAAAAAGATTCAGCAGTGCACACTCCTTAACTAAAAGTGCGATATAATCAATACAGTCTGTTTTGCTTGTACCACCCCGACAACTTGCTTATACATTCATTCACTGTGAAGTTCAGGCTGGAATTACTGCAAGATGAGCTCATGCAGTAACTCTTCTGCCATCTAGAAGAAGCTGAAATATGACTTACATGTAATGGGCTGGAAAAAAGAAAAAATAGTGTAGTTAATTCGCTAAGAAATAGCCTAGACAGAATGTACAAAAACACACGTTATGATAGGAGGTGCTTTAATGAAGGAAACGGATGATAGTCTTAAAGATCCTTCTGATAAAATTCACGTTTTTTTTTTAGTTGTTAAAGATGTCCGTGTGGTGTTTTGCAGAGTCGTCGGTGAGCTGGTGAGCGAGTGCAGAGGGCTTGATGGAAGAGAGGTGGACACTTCATGGTAAAAAAATCAATTTTTATTGTGTTTTGGGGTTGTTGTAAAATTGGAGGTGTAAAATGTGAGCAGTTATGATATAAAGATGGTTACTTCTGCAATTCCTAAGTCCCCTCCCACAACTGGTTATCCTCTCAGGTTTACAAGGCAGCAAGAATGCAACCCAGGTTCTGTGTAACACCTAACTAACTAAGCAGCAGCTCAGCGGTTTTCAGAGCAAAACAACCTGTTTAGAACAATTTTGCAGCCGGTGGTTCGAAAGCCACGGTGAGATGAACCACCTTTGCTGTATTTTAAGCTGAAGAACTGAAAGACACACTGTGAGGACATGTGAGGCTTTCATTGATTTGCTGAAGAGGGGCACAATATGTTTCATTTAACAAAATCTCATGAAATGTTCTGGGGTTTTTTTGTACTTTAATTGAACAAAAGCGATATGTAACTGATACATGGGAGATGAGTTTCTGTGAGTTTTATCAATGAGTGAAGAGGGACTTAGAAAACGTAGCAAATTTAATCTAAATATTAATCAAAGAAAGATTGTAAGCATCAACTGTTCTGCTACCATTACCTGACATCAGCGATATCTTACTAAGTAGGCACGTATTCATCCCATAATCTTTCTGTGTGTCTCATTTAACATAATCTCATGAAGTGGTTTTGCTTCTGGTGTTTAGATAATGTTGAGGCATTTTTAGTGTAGTAGACAGGTAAGTCTGAGCACCACTTAAGTATTGTAACTATTGAATAGATTATCTTCAAAATTCATAAAATTTCAAACTTTGATTTCTCATCTAGTGCAGTGAGTGAAGTGTCTCGACTGTAGGAAGGATTGCCATGAAACCTGATTCAGGTTTCACTCAGAAATTGTTATTATATTAGTGCTCCCTTGCAAATAACTTTTCATTCAGTGCCACCATAAGGTCAAGACTGATGACAAAATATTTGCAAACTGCTGATATTCTGACCAGCGTCATCTGTAGTTGGTGTTTAGTGCAAATTAGCAACAATCAACATATACGGTTAACACAGTAGCCATTATACCTGCTAAATAACAGCATGTTACCAGTGTCATTGAGGGCACTGTTGGCGTTTTAACCCAAAGCAGCACTGGGTGTAACTACAGCCTCACGGAGCTGTTAGCTTCGCTTTACTTTCTTTGTAGTGCCAGCGCTGTTTTCTGTACTTCTTCTTGCAATAACGCTGCTGATCTCTAATTAGAAGCAGCTTTTCATCTGGTGAGTGTGTGTGCGCGGAGGCAGAAGAGCGTATTTGATGTATGCATTTGTGTTTATCTTAACTACTTGTCAGCTGATGGCTTCAGTCTGACTTTTACAGCTGTGTTCACTTGATAACTGAGTCACTTCTTGACTCTTATTTCAAGTCCAGCGTATCCACTGTCAGCTGAGCAGCCGTTTACCTGATGGCTGACTTCCTTTGTGTGATCATTTGGATGTCAGAGAATGTCTGCCACTACTGCCGATGATAAATAGACTACACTGTTATCAGTAATCCAGTGGTGGAATGTACCAGGTGCATTTTTAAGTAGTAAAATACACACTTTAGATGCTGTCTAGGTCTTTTTAAATGTCACTTTCTATTTCCACTAAACTACATTTCAGAAGGAAATATTGTACTTTCTACTGCACTGCATTAGTTACTAGGTACTTCTACATTTTTACTTTATTTTTTGGACACAACACATATAAAGGGCTTCTAAAAGATTATGTTTTGCTATTGATAAATAAACTTTCCTACAGTTTGTACGGGTACAACTGAGATCAATTAGTTTAACAAAGAAGAAAATTAATTTGCAACCATCTTGCTAAATGTTCCACTAATTATCATGTAAAAACATCTCATGGTTACAGCTTCACAAATATGAAGATTTTCTTGTAATTATTTTCATAGTTTTATCATATTTTCACTACAAATAATTTAGAGGCTTGGACTGTTGATTGGACAAAACAAGCAAGGTAAAAGTTATGCGCTGGCCTCCAAGATATAACAGTATTTCGCACTATTTTCAGAATTATTACAAACCAAACAATCAGTTAATAGAGAATTCTTCCAAAGTAATAATAATTATTAGTTGTAGTGATATACAAAATCGTTCAAAATACATCACAAGGGACATTTTCTGCATGGAGTGCTTTAAATTTTTGTATTTTAGGTACATTTTCCTAAATATACCTGCATAGTTGTACTTACGTAGCATTTTAAATGAAGGACTTCTACTTGTAACAGAGTATTTTTACAATGTGATGTTAGTACTTGAATAAACGATCTGATAATTTCGTCCACCACTGCAGTAATCACAAAACCCTGTGATTCATTATATGGCATTTATACACTGTGTAAAACCTACTGGCAGCATATCTGCAGAATTCAAGTTCACAGCAGCACAGCAAGGACAGAATATTTACCCGTGCACCATCTTATTAAACATGACCAACATTTACACAAAAACGCAATTACACAGATCAAGTGTTAATGCATAGCCAAAACGCCCATTGTATACAAATTGCAGCATGTAATGTATGCAGTCCTGAGGATGCACTTGTTTCAGTACGTGGAATAAATAAACTCAATTTGTCACATGGTTAACAAGGCAATACAGATGAAAATGAAAATACAAGTGATTCACAGTGCCGAGTCCAGGCTCGCCTCCAGGCATGATGTTACTGCTGCACTGTGTTATAGGTTATGAATCAGAGCCGCCTCCCCACACCAGCGCCGAAGTAAGACAAGATTCAAGTGGAAACTGTCCCGATTAACTGAAAAACCCAATTAAGACAGTGGCAAATTATGGCAACACCTCTGCCTGTAATCACATAGTTGTTGAGGAAAATAAACACTGTCATCATCAGTGGAGTACACGGTGTTTACCCACTTCTCAGATGTGCAGCATTAATGCTCATCCCCCGGGCCATTTAAGCATACGTTATGATGGATAGAATAACGTGAGAGGGTTGGTGCCCATTTAAATGCTGCTTCTTATCTTTTCTGGCGTGTCCTAATCTGGGTCAAACTTCTCATCTTGATAAAACAGCATGTTGTGGGTACCCGCTCTAACTCTATACTGCTTGCATTTTTAATTTTACGCAACAACCCTCTACTGTACGTGCTGCTTTGGAAGATGCTTTGTTGATAACTCTGAGCCAAACATATGATTATTGTGTGTTCCGTTAGCTGACAGAAGAACGCTATAAAAAATATAGACAGACACGTGGGCACGGTGACAAAAAAACCCCTCTCTCTCTCAGACGAGCGCACAATAGCACAAAGACAGTGATGTGCTTTTGCATCACAGGCTGTAAAGTAGTTTAATTGCCCACAAGAAATGAAGCCCTTATCTTAGAGGAGGTTTTGTGTTTGCATTCTGTTCTCGTGCCCCTTTTTCCACTGCAGTGAACTCGTATTGTCTGCCAACCCTTGTCTCTTTCTCCAACACACACACACACACAGACACACACACACACAGCTGTAGTCAGAGGGCAGAGCAGTCTTTTCATGCATGGCTCACTGTGCTTATGTAAGAGCACTACTTAAACCTGGTTACATCACATAACAGGCAGCACTGTGTCAGTGGGTCACTGTGCCACACAACCGCTGAACTACGTACACACTTCATGTTGGGCCCTTCACTGCATGTGTGCATGTGTGGAGCGCGGCGTGCTTGTATGTATTTATACATCACTGCAACTGATTGTGCATAACAGAGAGTGACAAATATGATCAGTTAAAGCATTGCTGCGCCTATAGAGTGCCAGTAGGGGGGCCTCTCTGTTTCCAAATTATATTCCTTATCCTCTTCTCACCCTTTACCCCAGCTCTTACTCTTCATTCTCCCGCCCACCTCCGCCTTCCAGCACAACAGCCCGTCGCTGTCTCCCTCTTTTCCTCTCAGTTTCTATTTAGTGCAAACACACACACACACACACACACACACACACACACACACAGGGGGGGATTTGAAGAAGGGCAGGACCAACCACTCCCACTGTTCTATAGCTCCATGATAAACACAGTGGGCGAGAGACAGCGGCGGAGAAAGGGAGGAGAGAGAGTGAGGGAGGAGCGTAGCTGCGCTGAAGCCGAGCCCCTCTATGCCTCAGCAAGCAGAGTAGAGCAGACGCCAACAGCCACACAAACACACTCCCCTCTCAGTTACATGCACAGTCACACACATACCACACGCACACACCACCACCACCACCACCACCACCGCCGCCGCCGCCGCCGCTGCTGCTGCCACCACCACCACTACCACCACCACACACACACAGTGACGGCTGCCAGACTCAGTGGGAAGCAAGGCGTCAGGGAGAGAGCTTGAGAAGAAAGAGAGAGGGATCGCAGAGGGGAAGAGAAGAAAAGAGAAGAGAGTTGGAAGGGGGCACCTTGTGGATCAGAAGGGATTTTCCTCTGTGTGAGTGCACGTCTGGATAAGGCTATCTGCTTCTTCCTTCAGCGAGAGGAGTTTTTACTGAGGCTTTTTCTTTTTTTTTTTGCTCATCCTCCACGCCGGGCTCCAGCGATATCTACCTATCTATCCCCGGAGCTTAACAAAAGAGGGAGGGAGTGAGAGTGAGAGAGAGTGAGGAAAAAAAAAAAAAAAGGCAGTCATAGCTTCAGCTCCAGACCACCCTCTCTACTCCTCCTCCTCCTCCTCTCCCCAGCTCCACATCCATGTGTGAGTTCATCGCTGATTTCACTGTCTTTTGAGGATAGAGCAGAGGACAGCGTGTGTTCTCCAGGATACAGCCAAGCTCCCCGTGGGATCAGGGTCTCGTCTGGTGTAAGAGAGAGGGGGAGGAAGACCGAGACAGGGAAACGGATACACAGGAAGAGAGAAAAGAGACAAGAGAGAGAGAGAGAGAGACGCTGGAAAGCAAATTGAGGGGCATGTTCAGGGCAGCAGAGAAGAAGAGTGAGTCTAATTTTTAGTGCGGAGAGTGCAAGGAACCGGCAACCGGATCCCAACACATTCATCCCTCCTCCTCTTCATCATCCTCTTCTTCCCTCTTCTTTTTACCCTCTCTCAGTCCTGCTCTTCAATTCCCTCTATTGTTTCCTGTACTGCCTCCTGCCTATCCTCTCATATCTTCCTTTCCACCTCCTCCTTCTCCCAGGAATCTTTCCTTCCAGACCTTCCGGGGAAGAATGTTTTTGTGAGGGTTCCCGGTGAGCTCCCAGACAAGTAGACAGACTGAAATCCCAAGTACTATCCGTCCTCCTCTCCATCCCCTTCTTCTGTGCATTTATCACCTTCACCAGCGAGAGGAGAGTGCTCTCTCTGCATCCTCCACTCTTGGAAACAGCCGTCTGAAAGGATCCAGGCCAGCCCCTCGGAGTGATCGTAACCCCACCTGTGAGCTTCTATCACCAGCCTCCAGGACCTTCAATTGGATTCCAGCTACATGGGAAAACGTTTGGAGCAGCAGCCAATGTACCCCCACTACACATACTACTACCCCCACTATCTCCAGACTAAGGTAGGATGGTCAGCAAGGTTGACCTATTTTACCCCTCAAAGGGAATAAATGTGTTTGTGTGTCGCATCTTGGAACTGTCTCAAAAACCATCCTGCAACTCCCCCTTTAAATGAACTTTATTCCTTATCTATCTGCTACCTCTTTAAATATCATTCCCTATCAGTGGCAGATGAAGACGCAGTTCTCTTTTCTAGTGGTGACGAGTGTCAGATTTAAGTTGTTGTTGGTTTTTTTTTTTAGCAAATCTCACCTCGGTTAGGGTGTGATTGTTGCATATCTGAGCTGTGTTTCATCAAGCCTGCAAAACAGCAGAATTTACTCACTTCGGCTCCTGTGCTAAAACACTTTGAAAAAAGGCACCGAGATAAATGCTGGAGTTGCCTCGTGAGACAGCTTGCTAAATAGCACCACGTCCCCTGTCCCCCATCTGTCTCCGAGCGGGGGAGATATTGATGTCACTCGGCTGGATTTTTTCTTTTTCCGTCCGCGCTGAGCACTTGACCCCATCCTCCCCTCGCCGACCCCACCGGCTCCAAGTTCAAGTTCAGGGCAGGAGGCCCACCCGTCCCTCAGCCCTTGTTTTCTCTCCTACTTTGTCCCACTCTGTCAACACCCCCGCCTCAACCCCCAAAACCCCTTCCCTCCTTACCCCCCCACCCCTCCCTTTGCTAGCCATTCCCAGCCCATACTGCCATCCCACAGTGCTCACCCACGATAGCGTGTTGTAGGAATGATTGATGGAGCCCGATAAGACTTCTCGGATTACCTAGAATGCAGAGCCCAGAATTTTCTTTGTTCTTCAAGTTTTTCTCTCACTCACACATAGATTGCATACAGAGGCTGTCTTGATAAATACATTTCACAGATGCACACACTGACACACACTCTGATTCTTCTACCACCAAGAAGCAGAAAATGGATTACGAAAGGCCTGATCGATTGCTCCTGCATCATATCACCCGCCATTCCCTTTGTCTGCCATGATTCATTTGTTTTTTTTTGTTTTTTTTTTTTCATTTGTGTGATAGTAAATGTGAGAAGTTGGCAGGTTTGCTGCAATATTTTAGCAAATGTGTACATGTCAGTAGGCAAGAGAGATGGAGAGAGATGCGAAGAAAGAAAGTGTGGGAGTGGGATGCTATGAGAATAGAGAGATCATGCTATTGGGTGGACGCAGTGTGGGAAGAGCAGGTAAGAAAATTATTGCTCAGTGGTTAAAAATATGCTGAACTGTGAACCAGACAGACTGCAGGGTGCATTTACAGGCCAATAGCAACACATTTAGGCAGAATCCTAGATACTAGTACTTAAAACAACAATACAGAAGTAATGCAGTTGCAATTACATTTAGTGATTTTCTTTGCTTTATGTTAAAATTTGATGTAAACTCATTATTTAGTGATAAGAGTAAAATCATGCAGTTCAGGAAGGGGTTTACCTGGACATACGTGTGTAGCTCTGTATCACTGAGCGTTAACGTTTCTGATATGTTCATTCATTTCACAAAAATGTTGACCAAAGTAAGTAATGGCTCTACAAATATCAAATTTGTCATGTTGAAAGTTGCATTGTTTACGCTGCCTCACAAGAAATTACAAGTGGATGCTGGGCTGCTTTCTTTCTCTAATTTAAAATGGTTCCACATTGAAGGCATTTTCACTGCTTGTTAACTTTTTATATCGCATGCCTCACTGCCACAAGTTGCGGATAATGTCAGTTTACGACAATTACTGTACAGATTAAAGCTGCCGGTTGTGTTGATTGATAAACTAATGTAGTTATTCTGTTGTCACTCACATGTTCAATCCAGCACGGATTCAGCGCAGTTAAGCACACGCTCATTAAAATACATTCTATTTTTTGGCTTAAACACATCCACTGTAGCTGCTGTTTGGCTTTAGTTTGTAAAAATACAATAAATTTTTCCAATTAACTGCGGGATACATTTGTAGATGACATATGCAGATTGCGTTTGCGGCATGTCGACATCGCCCATTTATCTGCTGATCTCAGAGCCGCACAAATTCACATCTGGGAGCTGTCTGATGTTTTTAAGAATGTGCTCAAGATGAACAAACAGAAACTGAGAACTGTTTGTTAATGCACATCTGTGATTTGTTGGTAATAAACAACATCTCCAATGATAAGGACGCCTTTTTGTTTTGCTAATCTGGAGAAGGAAATTCTTGTCTGCTACCGAATGATATAAACCGTGATGTTTCTAAATTTCCTTTTAATGAAAGAAACTCCAAGGATATAAATGTTAATTATTTCTTGGCAAAAGTTTTTATTGTTTTTTTTTATTTTTATTTTTTTCAAACAATTTTTCCCTCGGAAGGATTAATTAAAATTGAAAACACCGAATTTATCATCTTGATAAATTCTTTTTTTTGTTGTTTGTTTTTTTTAAATCAAGTAATACTGGAAAACAGTAGTCAGAATGTGTTCTTGGCAGCATTTATTTTGCAGTTGCATCACAATTTTACACTTGTAAGAAATGATTGTGATTGCGTCTGGTTTATAAGGAACTTAAAATTGATTCTTATTTAATTTTCTATTAATAACAACGAAGCAGAATTTTAATATGCATGACAGTGGAGCCTCTAATAAAAATCACCGTGTGATTTGTAGGTTTATTGCACGAGATATTATGCTGCGCAGACATGTAGGTTAGATTAACCTCAACATTTGATGCATCCCTGTCACACAGTTTTATGTGTACAGATGTCACCGTGTCACACTGCTGTCTCTTGTTCTATGATTTATCTCGATCAGTTCAAGGTCATCTCATTTCTCTCAAGTATCTGCAACAGGCATCTGGCCCCACACCATCACTTCATTCCTTACACTCCATCCATCCCTCCCTCCCACCAGCCCCTCTCTCTGCTGTCAAGGTCAAATCAAATTGGATCCTACCTTCCCCAGCGTACACTCTCGGCTGTGCTTGCACGGCGAGTGTGTGTTCGCATATGCATCCATCGACGAACGGAAACTCCATCTGTATTTCAGTTTTGTATCCGTGACTGTACATGTAACTTTGTCCGTCTATTTGCTCGCTTTTGTGCGGATAAGTGCAGGTGTGTATCCTGTTTGGGTAATGTGTGTCAGTGTGTGGCCTCTGAACTCCCCCTCCCCACCTGACCCCTTCTTAGTGCAGCTTGCTGTCATTAAAGCTCTCGAGGTCCCAGAAGAACAGTTTTGTGCACGCTCACGAGTGTGTCCGATTCCTCAGTTCTACATCTGTATGGACCTTGACAACTAGCCGGTGTTTGATCTGCCTGTTCTGCTCTTTGCCTTCAAATCTGGGGAGTATCTGTGTGTGAGTGTGAGTGTTTGTGGGTGTGAATGTAGGTGTTCAGGTGGTTTTCAGGCTCCTTTGCTTTGTGCACAATGGACAAAAGCAGACAAAGACTAAACCGGTTGTATTTATCGTATCTTGCTTCAGTGCTTTCTCACTCTTCACTCCTCTCTCTCCCTCTCGTCCTCCTCCTTTTGCTTACTGATCTGATCGGCCTCTTATTAATCTTGATTCCAGAAAGTGGAGGTTCTCCTTCTGTGGAAATCAATCATGTGTGTGTGTGTGTGTGTGTGTGTGTGTGTGTGCGTGCATATGAGCGTTGCCTTCCCTGCCTCACAATACCAATCTTTAAACGGAAACACTTCCTCACACTCATGCACCACCTTTACACAAAGGCAGTTATGAAATGACTAGCTCAAACTAACAATGCTCAGCCAGATGACAGAGTGTGTGTTAAATGTGTGGCTGTTAAACAGAGATTTGCTCTTCCTCTGCCTCCATAATGGGCTATAGGTACAGTTGGTGTACATTAGCAGGGGGTGGGGAGGGGCAGCATGGCCTCTTATGTGAGCCTAGTGCCTCTTAATCACGGCTATAAGAGGGTATGAGGATCAGGGGGAGGGCTAATGCTCAAGCGCAGATGCATTGTTGCATTCGCTGCATGATTTGTTCAAATTTAACCAGAGGGTATGTTGTAGCCACGGGGACAAGCTATAGCTCAAATCTATCAAGTATAAGCAATGTTTAGCATTTTCCTAATTGCTCCTGTGTGCTGGTTTCGGTTGCTATGTTTTTGATGCCTGCGCTGTTGCTTACCAGCCATAATTAATTATTGACTGAAAGCATTTTTTTTCCAGAAAAATCCAGACTGTAAAATCCTGAGGTGGACCAAATGAAAGTGCAAAACCAATTATTATAGCTTGCTATGATTTTTGAGCGTTGTCCTGTGGTTGTGGTGGAATTTGTCATCACAGCAAATTTCACAGCAGTGACAAAATCTGACGTCTTGTCTTTTTAAGAGGTGGAAAAGTGACATTCCTGACATATATGAAGCTGAAGTTTCTCAAAGTTGTGGTTTGATCTGCTGGACACTTGGTAATAAGTGAGCACCCTTCCTTATCTTTAGTTATTAAACTAAAACTATTTCCTCGTACATATCTTCTCCTTTTATCCCTTAATGTCTCTGATCCTAAACATATTTTTCCTCACTTTGACTGTGCACATGATTTTATGCCTCTCTATGAACATGTCTGTGTGTGAACTCTCAGCTGCTGTGCGTGCCCGCGTGGAGCGAGTCTGAATATAGCAGAGCTATTCAAATTTCTTTTTAGCTTCTGATGATGATTGAGTGAGGATGTGAATCTTTGATGATAATCACTAAGAGCAAGATAAGAGAGGCTAACAGGAAAAAAAAAAAAAGTCACATTATCAACCAGCCGATCATTAGTTTGCTGCAGATCAGTGTGCTAATATGCTCAGCGGCACACAAGGAGCTTTAATTAGGGTAATGAGAAACAGCATTCAGCTGATATCAAAGTAATGACACATGCGGACACGCCTGGACATCTAAATAGAATATTCCATCGCTTCAAAAATGAGCTTTTCACATTCAATTACTCTCTATTATGCGCTAGATAAATGTGGTCAGTGGTTGGCTTGGCTGTGATGAGTAAACATCATAAAGGCAGCGGGGAATGAGGGACACACGCACAACATGGAAGTACGCATGTGTAAACACAAAGAGAACACCAAAAAATTGATTAACTCATCCACTGATCTTCCATTTCATATCACCTCCCCCCCCCACACACACACCCCCCTTCATTCCTCGTCTCCTTCCAAGCTTCTGTTCCTCCTCTTGTCAAACATAAAGTACTTCGCCTTAGCAGAGACAACGACCATAAATTATACAGCGCACATCTCACGCACACACACATAAAGACACTGAATTGTGTGTGTTTAGTGTGCAAAGTAAACAGAGGGTATAGGGTTTACAGCCCAGCGTGCATTCTGCTCATGCCCTGTTTCTGCTCACACATCTGCCCGCCTGCATCAGTTGTAGTTTTACAACCGACAATATTATTATGTGCATGTTGTTAAAAGACCCAGCTATTCTGTTTGGATCTCGGCTCTGATCTCGATAGCGTCATATGCCAATGTAGAGAAGAGAGAATGGCCTTATGTTGCCTTCTTCTAATGCCCTACCCAACGCTTTCTCCCTGCCTCTCTCTCTCTTTTCCTGCCTCTCTCCCACTGTGTTCTGGGCTCTCTCGCTCTCTCCCTCTCTCCTACCATCTGTTCAGTTTGTCGGGCCTGGGTAGTTTTTACTGCTTAAAAGGGACTCTCCTAACCACCCATATATGTCCATTTATTATTCTCTGTGGGCTGTTCTATTCTTGTCTCAGTACAGTAGCGGACGCTGACCAGTGCCTTACTATGTTGAATGGGAGCGAAAAAGCTTCAGCGGGTCAGCACATGCACGGAGGGGTGAGAGAAGCTTACCCCTGCCAGTTTTGTAATAGAAAAATATGTGGAGGAGGGAGGGAGGGAGGAAGGGAGGGAGAAAAAAAAAAGGGATGTGAAGGAGAGTAGAGTCAGACATATCAAAAAGAGAACAGATGGCTTTAGCAAAAAGAATTCAAAAGAAAAAGAAGGGAAAAAAAAAAAGAAAAAGAGATAGCGATCCAAAGGGAAATAAAGAGCGATGCAGCGAAGGAGATAGAAGTTGTAGGCTGGGTCAGGGAATAATGGTGCTGCTGCATTTTTAATAGTTGGCCACTTTGTAGCGACCCTTGTCTAATGGATTCTCTGCCTCTTAAAAGCTCCTGTCAGAGCCCTCTACCTCAAACAGTTACACCACGGAAATTGCTGAGGGCTCCAACAGCCCCCAACACTTCCTGATAAAATGTCCAACAATCTAATATTGTCTGGCAGCAAACATAATTCCAGTTAGTACGCAGATGTTTCGGCAAATCGTGTGTAGAGCTAAATTGACTTCACCGAATCGCCGGGCTTAGAAAATGTCCAGGACTCTGCTCTGATATCGCAGCTGTCTGAGATGTATGGCTCTGGCCATCACTGTGCTGCCTTTTAGAACACAGTGCTAAGTGCCTGACAAAGACTTTATTGGGAGGATGAAACGAGAGAGACAAAGAGCACAACCTCTAGCTGTTGGCTATTTTAAGTGTGTGTGTGTGTGAGTGTAATTCAGTGTAGAGGCTACGGCCCCTTGACGTTATGCTGTCCAGGTTTTTACAAATGACAAATGATGTTTCCATTTTATGGTGCTGGCCTTTAGATGTACAGCAAAATACAGAACATTCAATTTTCAGTCACAGAACACACAGAAAGATGAAGAAAACTGTGTAAAATGTTGATGTTTAGACCAGCAGTGCAGAACTTTTGTCTCCCCCTTCTGGCAGTCAGAGGAAATAGACAAACACGCTTGATTATTTCGTACATTCCGACGGCTTTATTTTCAGTCTGTAAGTTGAGTTTTTTTTTTTTTTATCTGGAGCATCAGAAACTTTTCTTTGATGCCTCCAGCATTTCTCCACCATTGGCTCCACCATACTCCCAGTTGCTGTAGTCTACTCCTTCATACCGTTATCAGCTCTGGCTAACCAGTCATAGCTGGTTTAGAATATATCGCTAACGGTGTGCTGGGCAGGAATGTCACCACAGGAAGGAGATTTAAAACTCCAGTATACAGGGAATTGCAGAGAGATTTACCTGCAGCTATCCCTCTATTGCAAGAATTCAGTTTGATTCACTTTTAATCGTAAAGCACAAATTCAAAACATAAGTCATCTCAAGACACATAGCAAAGTGAAGACCTCACAATATTATATTGTAGAGAAGAGAACCCCAACACATCCAGACTCCATTTTAACAGGTGACTGTGAATGAATTGGGGCTTAAACATGATTTTTTTCTTTTTCAATTTGTTTTCATCACTTAAAATTGTTTAATTAATGGAAAGCAAATGAAGAGTATAAAACCATTAAAGGCTGCTTGTTGGTAAATTGTTGCCAATGGCTGCAATGTGCAATTGTGGGAGGCACAATAAAACCAAATTTTCTCTGAAAAAAAACGCCATCTATTTATTTAAAATAAGACAAAAGAAATCCAACTTGTACTTAGCAAAATGGAGAAACCAATATTTGCACAGTTAATATAGTTCCAGTAGTTATTTGGAATGTATGGTAATAATAACATCTGTAATAAGACACGGGACATGATTTTCTTGATCAAAAACAAATTCATTTCCTATTTAGTTTCAATTTGGAAATCTAATTTAGCATCATTCACTTCATTAATAATCATAAACATGTTTTTCAAACAAACTCAGATGAGTCTGTCTCTGACTGAACTGTCGCTGCTCTCATCAGTGTTGTTCTCTCCATCGCTGCCCACAAGCTCACCCTCGCTCTCCTGCTGAAAAGCTTTCTACCCCTTTCTTCTTTCCCATAGCAGAACCTTCCCCCCATGCTCGATGGATGAAAGTAGCATATGTAAACTGGCCATACAGTCGACAATAGGAAAAAGTGCTGCTTACAATTTCAGATACTAAACTGTCTGGACCGTACAAATACTGTATGAATATTTAATGACTATACGAATACAGTGTAGTGTGTCAACTTCTGTATAGTCCAGATAGCATATATTGCACATATAAAGTATCTACAATACTTGTATATTAACTTCTATTCGGAAAATATTGTTAAAATTATGTTGACTAAAAAGGAAAGTGGAATAGCGCATCATTTGGTTGGGATATCACAGTTTCTTCTGTTAAAACTTTAATTTTCATTGATGGAATTTATAATGCAGATGATACGTTACAGGAACAAAATGTCTGAAATTACCAAAAAGATACGTTTTTCTCTTTTAAATGCATTTCAAGCATAGTCTCACAGTCATCTACTGATATATATATATGGGTTGAACGCACAAAGATTCAATTCTATATTCACACATAGTTGCCATATGGTAACAAATTCATTTTAGCATTTTACAAAATACTTATAATGTCTAAATTGGTCGTAATGATGAAAATTAAAAGTTAACAAACCCCAGATGGTACATCTTTTTTTCTTTTCTTGTAGGAACTGTGCCTACATATTGGGCTATTAATCCACTTCAGGAGGCCTCATATGACACACTGGTCAGTGCCAGGTGTCGCTGGAGAAAGAAGTGCAAACAGAATTCCCTGGTAATGAGACACGACATGCATCTGTCCTGCCAAAGTGACTAAACTAAACAGTAAAGAGGGATTCTACGTTACTGCCTATTAAGAAAATTAAGATAAAGTAATCGTTGCCATATGACAACACATGTGAAAGTCCTGTGCTGTAGCTTTAAATACATTGTTCAAGACAGCTTTAACTAATTCACAGAGGCCGTTTCAGGTTTTGCAGTGTCCCTGTGACCCAGAAGCTTAATGCTGAGTGTGTTTCAGCCAGAGCCAGCTGCTGTTGACAGGCTGTATAAACACAACGCACTGTATAAAATTATATAGCGTGTGCTGTTTAAAGATTCCCTGATCCAAAAGATTACTATCTTTCTGAACACCGCATCTGCCACTAAGAGCATAATCGTTTTTTACAAACAGGCCAAAAATGGTCAGCAAATGTAAAGATATGATGTGCCATAACAAAGGTTTATTTTTTTATTAAAGGGTTTATCCAGGTTTTAGTACAGATCCCCAGTTTACTTAAAACTACAAAGATCACCTTGCTGTTGTTTGTCGCATTTCTACATCCAGTGTTTCGTGGAAATGTGACACTTTAGCTCTTGTTATTTGTTTGTTAAGCACAAATTTAAGCATAAATAAGCCAAGCAAACAGTTTTTTAGTCTACTGCTCATGCATTCTAACCAGATTTTGATGTATAACGAGCAAAGAGACTCTGTTTATAGTCTACCTGTCATTTAGTCATTCAAATAAACAGTGTTGCGCTGGTATGTGTTGGGACTCTTGTCTGCATCTGTTTCAGTAACTACCTTAAGAGACCCTTAGCTGACCTGTGTGGGAGCCTTTTTACTCCAAACCTGTTAACCCATGATGCTCCCAGCTGTTCACACAGAATGTCTGCATGGGGAATGGGTCTGGCCAGGCATCACACATGGGTGGATGTTGTCTATATTAAAGACCTCTTAAAACAAGTTTTTTTTGCCTTATTAATACGTCCATATGTGGTTATTAAGACGCCAAAACACACAGCATTAGTGAAACAAGCAATCAATGTAATGGCAGGGCATTTCCACCTTAAAACTAAACTGTACTGTTGGCAGTCTCAACTTGCAAACTGGGACTTTCCGGATCATTATTCTTCTTTAGATTTAGTTTCTGGTTTGAACATGTAGGGCTGAATTACTCAAATGTGACAGCTTTTTTAAAACTTAGTTTTAGACTGCTTTAGCAGGATTAGAGGTGAGCTGGTGTGCTCAAACTGCCACGAGTGTGGAGGGATAAGCGGAGAGGGAGGCCGGGGCTACAGCACATAATCAACATAAACAACAACTGGAGAGGGACTTTCACTACATCTGTGCCTACACGCTGTCAACTTTTATTCACTTTCTCCCACTTTAAAGTGATCCATCGCATACAGTTAAATTGCTCGTTTTGTTTCATGATGAATCAAATTCATTAAGCTGATTTTTCAATGTGTTTGTATGTAAACAAGTGCGACTCACGTTGAATGGATTGTTGTTTGTATGTAAGAGTGAAATTCGATGATATGTTGTGTTTACAGTCTGAATGTGTGTATGTAATTCAAACTCTGACTCGGTAACTCAGTTATTAGTTGCATACGTGCTGTGCAATGAATGCATGATGCCATTATTGCTGTGAGGATGTGGTCAGCTCATTTCTTACTCTCAGTCTCACTGATAGAAGTGTGACCAGGTTTGTGTGTTGGTGGGTGAGTGATCCCTGCACCGGGGACCAGAGAGATAATTGAAAGAATGGCCTGGGGGCTTTTCTTCATATGTGTTCTCCATTCTACTCCACTGTTGCTTCTTTATATATATCTCTCACTCTCTCTCTGCTCTCTTTTACTCTCTTACTCTCAGTCTTTATATCATGTTCTGTATCTATTCTTGTCTCAAAGCAGTGCAGATCGTACGCGTTAAGAGAAAACTCCACCCTTGTACATAGATGGTTGTAAATGGATCTGTGATGTTAAGCACATTCCAGTAATTTTGTCGTTTATCCTTCTCTCTCGAGCAATTTGGTCTTTTTACATTTTTGCAGAATGCCTTTTAATATCCATAGCAGGATGCTTGAAACCAGCCATTTATACGGAGACCGAAGAGTAATATGGGTAGTCATTGCTGTGGTTAAGAGAGGCTGACTTTTCAGTGGAGAAAATGTGAAAAATATTCCATGGATAACCTTTTGCTACACACAGTGAAGTGGAAGAATGTCTCAACCAGTTTCCGTAGAGTGGCTTTCATCACCCATGGATTTCATGGCATGGACCTGTAAAATTTTGTCCTTCGCTGGCAAATGTGTTGAAGCTAATAAGAAATGAAACTACATTGTGAGTGGTAGAGATACTGCTTGGGGATCACAAGAATCATCTTTTTAGGAACATGAATCCGCTGAAAACCTCATGCTCACTACAGTCACATAGGCCTGTCACAACAACTTCTGTTGGACGTTGTAGTAGGCCTGCTGAATGATATATTGTTCCAGAAATACATGCTATCAATGCTATTGTCCTTTTAAGACCATTTTATACCACTGATATAGTAATATAATACTATAATGATGCAACTACACTCTCTACAGAGCAACTCTTAGTTCCTAAGAATATTCAGGCATCAGATTTGGAATATGAAAACAATACTAAAATATCCTCAACAATTAAAGCATAAACAAAACTAAGCCACACAACCAAAATAATAAATATAATGGACCTTTGGGCTCGGTTAACAAAAATTGCAGCAAAATAAATATTAAACATTACAGTACAGAGACAGCAATATTCCTTAACAGGCACTAAACTGCCAGGTTTTTATTTTTTTGCAGTTGAGGCTTTTTTCTTTCTTTTCTTTTTTTTTTTTTCCCAAAAAGCGCAAAGTACAGTAACTTGTTGTCATCACTTGACCTGGTTCACAGTCTTTGCTGCTGTTTGTGAGTGGAGAAGCTGCCTGAGCTCCACCTACACTGAAACTCTGACACAGAGAGCAGACTTGAAATGACACCAGAACGTGTCTCAGCATTTTTTTTATTTTTTTTTCTTCCCTTTCTGTGCACTCGGCTTAGACGCTGTGAAAATGCGCTTAGGCACCGCGCCCAAGACTTTTAACGGTGGTGAAAACTCTGCTGTTTATTCTGGCATCATCACGGGAGACATTCTTGTGTAAACAAACACGCATGAAAACACAACGGGCGAAATGGAGGTCAGCAAAAAATGATTGCGTCCATACAGTGTAAGATAAGTCGATAATGTAATTACAGTGACAGGCCTACAATCACAGTCTCGCGTCTATGAATAAAACAAGACAGACCTTCCCAGGGACGCATGCATTGCAAGTAAACAAAGAATATATGCGCGGTTCATGCGGGGAATATAATTAAAGTGCAATGCAGCCTGATCATGTACAATGCAGCCTTCTGGTGTTGTGGTGACTCAAAACCTCCTCTGTACGCCTCAACAGTGAGGCCCTTCCTAAACCCTTGTGTCAACTACAAATCCAGCATAAGATGAGCAGGATGCAAATAGCACAGGTTGAAATAAAGCCGCAGAGCTCATCATTACATCCCACAAATTTCCTCTGCTGACACTTACGGTAAACCTTAAAGCATAGGTTAAGGTTACAGACCACAAAATGAGAGCTTGGCATTTACAGAGGCTTCTTCCGAATCTCTTCTATTTGAATATGTGTATTCGTGAAGAGCAACATGTGCACTGTTTCCCCTTTCTAAATAGATTTATAACCAAAGTCTACAATCAAAAGATAAAATGTGCAGAACATTTAATGATTACTGTTGGTTGGATCAATAGAGCAACTCTCCATCAACCAGGATCCGAGAGATGAATCCAACAAATGAGGATCAAATGCAAAACTCACTAAATAATTGGTCACACACGTGAAACCACTCAACCAATGATGAAATCCTCTCAGTGTGTGGAATCCTACTTCATTGCTTGTGCATGCAGCGATTATTTCAGCTCGACACTAAGAAAGATCCTCATAATTCCTGTAATAACATTTGGAAATGTTCAAACTGGTAAAATAATGTGCCAAAAAGCAAATGATGGGTCATCTGTTTGGGTGACATTGAGTATTTTCTATTTTGAAAAACAGTATTTTTTACAAGATATTGGTCGATTGGATTAATATTGATTTATATCATAACATTCAAATGGCTCAGTCTAATCAATGAGGTGGTGCAAAAGTAGGAGATAAATCCAAGTTTCTCTAGAAAAGAATGATACATATAGCACACAAACTGCCTTCTTCTCTCTGACACTCCAGTGTCTCACCTTACTGGCTGCTAACCACTGATACTGTTTAAAGCCATGTCACGTTAGAGTGCTTGCAAGCACGCAGGAAACATGTTTTGTGTCCACAAGCACAGTGAGACAGCTCCAAGTGTGAATAAACTCTGGAGCTCGACCTCTGCACACTTTCTTTCCCACTCTGAGAGGAATATATAAAGAAACGCAGTTTAACTCTATAAAACTGCCACAGTGTTTGCCCTTGCAGACAGTTTAGCTGGGTTACAGACACACTCTTGTCCCTGAGCCAGAGGTGGCTGGCCAGGCCAAACATCTCCTATTCCCTGCTAATGAAATCCTGAATAAAACCCTCCCTGCTCAGCTTGATCCCACACACACACACACACACACACACACA
>NW_007579226.1:25910-29773 GCF_000690725.1 Stegastes partitus
GACTCGTGTGCCAGTGGTTTTCTAAAGATAGTATAACACCAAATCACCATGTTGTGTTGTGTGTTGGCAGGGTGGTATGATGTTTGTGACATTTAAACCTGGCATTTATGAATAAAGAAATTGATACTTATAAACAAGAACATAGTTCACTTGTTGTCAGGCTGTCTTAACTCTATAAAAGCAGTCAGCTTGTAGTCATACTTTTGTTCAGTGGATGATTATTTACAGGGGTACCAGCTCTCAGCCTGGGCAGTGGCCAACTCAGTTGACTGGGCACAGATTGTTAAGCTACATTCAGCTTTTATTCATTCACACTACTGGAACTCCTCAGAGACTACCAGTCTTTTTAAAGTTGTGCAAGAGAGTGTTGTAAGTATGTTCTGGTGAGTCTGTGTGTGTGTGTGTGTGTGAGAGCTTGTGCATGTTCAAGAGTGTGTGAGATGTGTACTTGTGCTTGTGCCCGAGACACAGAGAGATGAGGCGAGAGCGCCAAAGTGAGAGATAAACAGAGACTAACAACGAAGGAGGAGAAGTAAAGCGTGTGCACGTGCGTACGTGCACGCGTGTACGTGTGTGTCGAGGGTGCAAACTAGCTTTGTAGCTCTCAGTGAAGTGTTGATTTTAGTGGAAGTAGAGGGAGGAGATGGGATAAAAGGCCTGACTAGATTAGGCTGGCACACACTACTGAGGCGTGCTGTACTGCCTGGCCTTTCAGCACTCTGTACTGTGTGTGTGCGCATGTGTGTGCGCGCATGTGTGTGTGTGTGTGTGTGTGTGTGTGTCGGACAACCCAGTGATTGTGTGTGTCAACGCCCGGTTTGCGTGTGCAACTGTGGGATGCAGTTACTGTGCTGCTGATATTGGTGCAGCTGTACAATAAAGCAGCAGATTAGCAGAGCCACCAGAGCTACTATAACAGCCGTCAGAACACTTATCATTGTTCTGGCATCGCAGCAATATTCTCTGCTGTACATAGTGTATGTTACCACTGTGGAGTGCCTCTGTGAAGGGGACCTATGGAGGTTTTACTGTGCCATCCGCAGTTTGTACCAGATGTCCCAGATTCCTCATCTTAATGGAGAGAATGGGAAGTAGATTACAGTCATTGCAGTTGTTTTTTTCCCCCATCTTTATTTCATTTAATACACTTATAATCTTTCAATTCCGGCCAGTAGGAGGCAAGCTCCCTCGCCACGACAGCCCACTATGTAAAGTCAAGGTAGTCTCCAACAATAATAGTTTATTGGCTAAGTCGCCTGCAGAACTGTCTTTCTATGTTAGTCTCTCTGTGCGTAGGAGACTGACAGTTTAGAGTAAAAATAACATTTTAAGTGGTTTTAAATGCTTGAGGTGTGCTGATTTAACTTGAACAGACAACATAACAGCTTCAAAAGCTGTTACACTGCTTGTAAAAATGACAAGTCATTTGCTTTCCTGCTTTTTCAAATATTGAACATCTATTTCAATGTTCTTTAGGCAAGATTCAAGGCACAGCAGTAGCTCACTTATTATTGGCAAGGTATTTGTACTGTAAGATTTAACAGTCACTGGGCCTTTATTATTAACAAACTGGTGCTAAAAGCACAGTTTAATGAGTAGGAGTCCATGGGCTGTCACATTTTGGCAGCTGAAAGGTGAGAGTGAACCGAAGCCGCTGCTAAATAATAGTTTATAATAATTCATTTATTGCCTCTGTTGAGTGGCAAAGAAAAATGCAGTGAACTGCACAAGCATTCTGCCGTTTGTGCTGAACCATCGGAGGAGACAGAGACATTTGTCTGCTACATGTAGTACAGCAGCAATCTGCATTTTTCATTGATTTAACTTCCTGTATGAATAATTAAGACCCTGGGAGGCAGTGTCTTCACATGCATGTATGTTTTTCATCTTCGTATGCATATGCTCAGTTGCCTGACCATGTTCAGAGTCCACAGCTGCGTGCATTTACAGGCTTATTTAGTGTATATACACGTGTCTGTGCTTGTAATTGCCTTCCTGAAGTTCATTAAAATGTACTTTGCACATTAAGGAGATGCTCTTTATGCAGTATTTTCTACAGGGCTTCAGCACAGAAGGCTAGTGTACATTAAGGACACTTTCTTATCAAAGCTTGCCGTTGTTCATTTTTGTGGCTGTGGGTGTTTCTGATGGTTCCTGCTGTCACTTGTGCTGTTTTTGGAGTGACCTATGACTCAGGGTGACTGACTCATTCCAACACTGTTGAAGTTCGCTCAGCTGCACCAGATTCCCCCAAACCATCCTAAAAAATAGCATCTCTGTGTTTTAGAATCTTACAGTGTCTTTCTATTAATCTTAATCTATAAAGCTTTCTTTTTCTCCTCTTCCTTTAGTTTGTTGTTTTATTCTTGTTTCTCTCCAATGAATATATTTCTTTAGTGATTTGAGGTGCTATGACCTCTGCAGAAATATAGAAAAACAAATACATCCCTTATTCCATAGAAATTCTGAGACCCTGAAATGTGGAAATGCAAACAACTGATCAGTTGCTCAACTTCTTGAATCCTGTTTCTTTTCGGTTTTGGTCCCGTCTTGTAACATCTCTGGATTTACTGATCCAGCATCTGTTCAAAATGTGCTGGTTTGGAACGAGCTTGCAGCTCGAGTGAGGGGTTGAAGTTGTTTGTTGCACAAGGAATGGGGTGTCCCAACAAATAGCTGATTTGGTTTGCCAAAATTTAGCTGCAATGACTCAACAAACTCGCTTTGGGACTGCAATCCAGATAAACGGCAGTATTTTGATTGATATAATATGCATAGGCTAACATTTAACGCTACTTGGCATATTGTGGTCTGTGTGTGTGTGTGTGTGTGTGTGTGTGTGTGCGTGCGTGCGTGCTATAATAACCAGAAATGGCCAAGGTGAGGCTGTTGCACAAATACAAATAACTACTGTTTTATAAAGACGATCTAAATCAAACTCACTTTCATCTATTGCTTGCTCTGGCACAACCACTGCAGTGATAAAGTAGATTGTGGGACAGCTGGTAGTTACTAAAGCTCGCACTGAAACAACTTAACATAGGGCAGTAGTAAGTTTGCATACATTCTGAGTTGAAGGTGAGCTGTTGTGAATCAAAGAAGCCTTTTGATGACACTACTGAAAACAGACTGATGTGATGGCGTCACAGAAAACAATTTTTTGGCCAAAAAAAATGAGGACTGATCATCCAAACTTGACACTGCACTTTTTTGGATCCCCAGTAATACACCTGCCACGTGTGAAGTACATCGGTTGAACGGATGCTGGAAACAGTGAAGCACAGACAGACACACATACGGAGAGTCCTTTGTTTATTAGTGAGATACAGCAGCAGCAGAGGAATGTAGCTAAATGATAAATGCATATTTCCAGATTGATTGTTTTTACTTAAGCTGAGTTTACTTTCACAACATTCGCCCTTCTTTGTATCACTAAAAACCCATCCATTGCCCTCGCTACATCAGTCTGTCATAATTTCCTTAATTGCTTTCCTATCGGTTTACACTTTGAAATGACCCTTCACTGTCCGTTTACTCCTCCTACCAGTATAAAACTACAGAAATTAGACCCTCAAATAATGGTAAAAATGTAGGCACATGCATGCACAGATGTCAGGGGAAATGAGAAATACAGCAAGTATTTTTATGTAAAGTGTGAAATCACTGGCACACAAACACACACAGCAACTGTCAACTGCTAGATGAGATGCAGCGGAGGCTCCGAGTACAACAGGAGGGGCATGCAGTGCACCGCTGTGACAGAAAATACTAACTGTAGCACTCTTACCAGTACCTACCCTAGAATTATCCTCTCAGCGGAGGTCTCTCAGAGTCCTCCCCATCTCTCTCAAGAAAAAAAAAAA
>NW_007579226.1:30278-103570 GCF_000690725.1 Stegastes partitus
AAAAAAAAATCAGTTTCTAAGGCTGGGTTTGCTTGAATGACAGGTACTCTGGAATAAATCCGGGAACATGCAGCTGAAAGTTGAATGAAGATTCTCCATCTACTCCCACTGTGCTACATCTAAATACATGTATTTGTATTGCTCTCACGGGTGAACTGCAGTGAGGACAACTCATACATAAGAGGAGAGAGCACCTTTGATAGCATAATGGACATTACATAATGGAACTGTGATCTCTCCCACTTGATCCTAAGGCTCAACTCATATTCACAAAGATACTGAAGTGGAGAAGCTCCAGGAGGTGTTGGTTACAGTCTGGATCTGTCTGGTGGATTGTACATCCGCAGAGAATGCCGGGTCAAAAAAAAAGTAAAAGCACAACAGCAGAGGAGAGAGAATGGATCAGAACGAAGCGGGACAAAGGGAAGATAAGGAGCGTGCAGAGTGAAACATGTAGAGCTCATAAAACAATCTTGTAAAAGGGAGACTAGTTTGGATTTACCGACACTATAGGAATCCTTTCCTCATTCAAGTGGGACCTGCACAATCAGTTGCCTTTGTACACTGAAAATTTTTGCTTTCACCATGCCACTTTCCCATCCTATTCAATCTAATTGCTCTCAGCAAACACTCCTTTGATTCTTCTCTAAAATATATATAATCTGAGCTACACTGCGAGGGCAGTAAAATGGTTTGTGGTGTGTTTTCTTTTTTTTTTTTTTCTTTTTCCAAGACATCATGTCGGGCGGAAAAGCTGAAAGACAGTCATAGCGAGGTCAAAACATACAATCTGGACTTTACAACAGTCGAGCATAGCGATGAAGTCCGGCTGAATACAGATCGAGTGACAAACTCAGACAGAAGGGAAATGGGGCTGACAAAAGTGGAGTGGCAAAACAGAGACAAAGCTACAGAGACAGACTTTTGCTTTCTTCCAAAGTACAGCCACAAGCTGTTGGTCTCAGTCTGCCAACCTTGTTCAACTTCCCAGCTATAGATAAGCTTTGTGTGTGTGTGTGTGTGTGTGTATGTGTGTGTGTGTGTGTGTATGTGTGTGTGTGTGTGTACATAATTCATACGCGTAGCCAAATCAAGATCTAGAGATTAACTAGACCAGTGGCACCAAAGAGGAGAGGAGGGAGAAAGGGAACGGGAAGAAGAGAAAGATGGAAGAGTGGGGGGGAATAGTTAGCGAGGAAATACTGTAGAAGCACAATTACAGGATACAGAGCATGAACTAGTTTCTATTCACCCCACATTTACCTGAAATGCACCACTGTGTGTTCGCATACACATTCCCACAGGCTCCCCGTGTATAACTCTCTCTTCCCTCTGTTTCTCTATCTCCCTTCATTGCCTCCCTCCCTCCCTCCTTTACTTTCAAGGAAGGGTAATCCCTCTTGTAGCTAATGTGCTGTGACATTTCATGGTACAATAGGATTTGGGAGACACTATGTATTCTCATGGTGCCAGGGTCTGGCTGATAACCTCGCTGTCTGGGTGATTTTGGACTGCAGCAACTGTAGGACTAGTTTTTATCTCACTTTGGAAATCTAATTCTCAGGGTAGAAATACAATTCCAAATAATACAGACCGAGGTGACGCATCAGGAGTTATTGGTAAACCACAGTAACCGCGCGCCGTCACGCATCATCTCGGCTTTAAAAATGTGCTGTTAGTAACGTCTGATTCATAGATTTAATGTGGCATCAACTGCTGTGACAGATTAATGTTTTTTGAGTGGCGGCGGAGGTGACAGCCACTGAAATCATTATGCTAACTGAACGGTGTAGATTTGACACGTACTGTGTGCTGCCGGCTCCACTTGTCTTTGTGAAAGTGCATTGAAAAGCATTTAACATTTGACAAAGTGTTAAAGAAATTATAGGTTCTGACCTGCATGATTATCCAGGAGGAGAAATGATAGAAAATGTCCATGTTTTATTAAAGCAGATTAAAGGAACAGAACATATGGTGATACCCAAGGATGCCTGCTGTTGTGTTTTTACCATTGCAGTGGTTGAAGTCTCGCTGCATTGCAGATTAGTAACACCAAAGCACATAGAGAAAAGCCAAAAGCAAACCTCTCGACCACATTCAGTGGTTTTGCTTATTTTACTTTTCTAGACCTTTCAAACACATTTCAAAGTCTTGTTCATGAAGGAGTTTTGGTCACATGGTCACATACTTGAGGCACATTGGCAACAAAAAGCAGCCCAGGAATTTGCTGTCAAGTGGCTTCAATTTGATGCACGGAATCTGAATACACACAACATTTTTGTCAAGCAATAAACTGCTATTAAAAAAACAACACACAGTCTGTTTATTTGTAATGTTTCTCAGGCTAAAATGTTAAATGATGATCTCTGTTTGTGTGTACAGAAAATAGAATTTTAAAAAAACTCTAAGTTGCCTTAATATAACCATCACCTGACACCTAATTTGGCTTAATAGCCGTTTTTCTTATTATAATTATTGAAAGTGATTGCACCATATGTGCCGTTCACTCCATTTCTTGTAATATAACAATTAATAACTTGAAAGAAGTAAACCAGCGTGATCGTATGAATGATGCATTGTGCTGTAATTTCCTTCACAGTCTCACAGTAACGATCACTAGAGCATCTCTAATTGGATCTGTGCTGGTTTCCCCTCCATCCTTTACCCTTCTTATTCACAGTTATTTTCACCAGTTTGTTTAGATTGTAGAGCGTTTAATAAATCATTGTTGTTGCTGGGCTGACTAGCAGATATCACATATCTTATCATCTATAAAATGAATAAGTATTCTACTAAGAAAATGATAAAAATGTACTTTGCGCATTTAGGGTTGATGTGGATGACCATTTATTAAACATTTATACATCGAGTCTGACCAGTTCAAACCTCGGAAATGGTCAAGCGTGCACTCTGGCACTGTAACCTCGAGGTTGACAGAAACATTTAGTTAGTTCATTGAGCTGGTTCACAGCACAAAGCAGGACCAAGCACCTGCTCCCCTTCTCACTCCTCTCTTATGTTCCTGCCTCTCGGCCACTGTCCTCATCATCACCTGCAAACTGCTTAAATAAGTCTGCTGTATCTTAACATCAGCCTTTCTCTGTGTTCGGTGTCTGCACCGCTGGTTCTTTCTATCCATGGCAACAAGCGCTGGATACTAAACCGCCAGAGTGGGAGATACTTAGAGTTGTGATGGGAAGTGCCACCTGCTATTACCAGCCGTGCTGTTGCAGCGAAGATGACCTATTGAATATCTGTATATAGGCACACAGGCCATTAACACTGTGGTTAGGAAGAAATTAGCAGCCCTAACAAGACAAGCACAATGGAAAAAGTCTTAGCGATGGCCAGCCTGCACTTGAAGAGGAATGTGAGACTCAGTTCAACCTCAGGGAAAAAGCAAGCGCCGGTCTGTGCTGTCAGCTGCTTAAAGCATGTTGTGGTAAATGACATAATGATAAAATTGGGCTGTCATAATATCAGATTTTCACTACACTGTTATCGAAGCCAAAATGAATTCACAATGACGCTATTATCCCAAAGATCTGTAGAAAATTTGAGAAAAATAACGCCGTCAGCCAAATTCATCTTTAACTTTTTGCTGTGTGTGTGTTTTGGCGGATGAATTGTGCTCAAAATACAAGTGTAGGAAGGCGGAGAGAGAGTCTGCAACCGTAACTGAGCTGAACTGACTTCTCTGTATCTGGACACATTGTCTGAATTTACATAAAGGTAGAATCTTGGCGTGTGAGAGGCGATATGATGCAGATAGCAGAGTTTCCACTTGGATCAGCTATTGGCCAAAATGCTTATCTCACCCACAGAGCCGATGTGTGATGGTGGGATATGGGGGCTTCAAATGTGCTCATCGACCCTCAGACACACGCAACGCTGCCAGAATGCCTTCAGCAGGATGGTGCTTGGAGAAAGCAGTGTTGGAGGATAAATGTTAAATAATTAGCGTGCCATTTATTGTAGATTATTCTAAGTTTGCAAGATGAATAAGAGCACTCGAAGCACACAATCCATTAAAGAGGAACGCAGGGAGGATGTGATGAGGTGCCAGCGTCTTACAGGTAGCAGACAAAACTCTCAACAGTGTTTACTTACTTCTAATTGCTTTGCAACAGCCAGCTAAAGCATTTACCTGCCCACAGACACATGCACAGGCCACAATTTGCTGTTAAGAAATGCATTGTGTTTACGCTGATCTTATCTGATGCTCAGTTGCAATATATGCACATTGCTTTTGCAGCTCAGAAATGCTGCAAGTTACCTATTTTCCAATGATTTAGAGCAATATTCTGACTTTTTCTGTGCGCATTTTACATTATAAAGGACCTTTGATAAGTCATAAAAGGTTTTTACTGTAATAAAAAGTAAGAACAAACTGTGGTTATTTGGTTATGACATGACATAATGGCTTTCGCTTCATATTATTTCCTCGTAATTCAAACTGTAGTGAAGCCTTGACTGTTGAAAAAGGCTAATTCAATTCACAACCTGTCATTGTCGCCTGCACCAAGTCAAGCCTTAAATCATCGAATGAATGACTTTAATCCAAGTCATGCAGAAGGGCTCCAATGCTTTGCAGAACATCTTCAGCCTCGGCTAAATGCAGATTACAACTGAAGTGAGCCGAGTGTTTATCGAGCTAACAACCGTAACGGGGGAATAACGTCTTGTCGTTTTGATTTGCCGTAAGATTTCTTTTGAGAGCGTGACAGCGAGCGTGAGACAGTGAGAAGTGTCACGCCCAGATTCATGAGACGGGCTTGGCAGGCCTGATATTGCTGTTTTGGCTGACTGTGTTATACCTGGAGGGAACTCGCTGCTGCCGCCGCTACACTGTAGCCAATTTAGCTGGAGCACAGCTGCTAAGAGGCTCCCTGAGGTGTGTGTGTATGTGTGTTTCAGGATTAGCCACAGCACCAATTAAAGCCTCAGACTGGTTTTTAAAGGATAAATTATTAACAGCAGAAGTGACCTCTCTGGTGGCCTTTCGTCCCTCCTCTGCTATGCTGTTGTCTTCTCCTCCTCTGCAGCCTTTATACACTTTTCTGTCAAACTTGCTTCCCTTTTGTCGTCTCCTCCTTTGCCTTTCCTTTTTACTTTAAAAAAAATTCTCTGCCATCCCTTTGTTTTACTTTTTACCACTTTGCCGTCACTCTGTGTCCTTGTACAACCTCTAGAAGATTATGGAAGGATTTTTAAAAATAGTTTTTGATATTTTACTCATACATTTTTGAATTTAAATGGAAAACAGACCAGGCTGTGTGTGTGTGTTGAGTGTCCCCAAAGTTGCAATTGAAAATCTAAACTCTCTCTCACTTCTCACAAGGTTGAAGAGCAGGAATACAGGGTTATGTTCTATCAGAAAAGTGTAATTGAGAAAGATTTCCTTCTTTTCTTTTTTTCTGTTTACTCCGTTGCCTCGTTCTATCTTTCATCTGCTCACTGTTTCCAAGATGTGGCTTTCCTCACTGAATATTTTGGTATACTGATGCCTCCAGGACACAGTTGGGCTTGATTGTTGCTGTATGCAGCTTAGCTGCATTCCCCTTTTCTCCCTGTGTTCAATAGCAAAAGCATGTTAGCCAGTAATGGATACTTTTAACCTTTTCCAGGTAATTTGATCAGGCCTTTAAATCAATCCAAGCACACACAGTCTCGAGGTTATGATCGGTGAATACATTGACTGCTGCTCTCACTGTTCAGCCTTTGTTTTTTAAATGGATGAACCATGTCTCTTTCTGATTTGATGAATGGCTCAGTCCTGGATTCTGAATTATAAATGTGAGCTGCTGTGTATCATCTCTCACGAGGACAAAAGAGGTGAGAGGTTTAGAAATCTAGATGTATTTAACACCACTTCATGTTGCCATTCAGTATTCCAGCAAATGGAATTTCCTGTGGAAAATGGCGCGGCATCCCCTCGTCATAGTAGTTCATAATTAATCCAGATGCAATTTGTTTTGGCATCTAACTCAATTAGCATACTTTTGGATTACAGCTCATAGAATATAAAATGTGAGTTTCATTTCAGTGGTAAAGTGTGTGCTGTGGAGGTGCACTTATGAATTAAAGTCCCGAGTGTAAAATTATTAGACTTAACTCCAACCATGTGCATCTGATACTCTGCTCTGCCTCTCTAGTCAGCCCAGCTGTGGGCTGTGTTTCTCATTTTTTGTAAGTGTTTCAGTCCAATCTTCCATCCAAGAAATAAAAAAATGTAATGATTTGAATGATTTCTACCTTTGTTCAGATACCCTAATATAGATTTTCCCTCTAGATATCTGCAGGTCATCATCTGATCGCAGTCAGCGGGCTTGGATTCCACTCAATATGTTCTTACACTGATCTCTCCCTCCTTTCTTCCATCCCTCTCTCCTTCTACCACTCCCTCTGCTTCTCTCATTCCCTGAATATTTGCTCCTCTCAGATTTGATGAAAGAATGTAATTAGAGCATAGAGAGAAACAGGAAGGAGTGAGGGACATAGTGAAGGAAGGAAGCAGAGCAATAATGAATGGTCAGTGACCCTGAGAGCAGACAAGGTAAAGATAAGTGTGTTTAAATCAGACCTAGTCAATCTGAAGCAGAGAGGCGTATTGAACCTTGTTAGTACATTAGCCAAGACTGTATAGATTTAGTGGTGCATTAACACAGCATCACTGCTTCACTTACAAGTGAAATTACAGTAAATCCTGCAGCACCTATGCAGAATCATATCAGGTGAATAATCTATGTGCCGCATCACGTCTTACTGTTTCACATTTTGTTTGCCTCCGTAGCTCAGTAATATATGATCTTAAAAACATGAGTTCTTGTTTACATCCTTTTCATATGATTTCCATTAACATAGATTATGTGGAGTAGGATACATCAACCTTGGGTTTGTTTTTCAGAGCTCAGTTGTGTCCTGTTTCTACTCTCAAAATGTATAAGAACTGCATAATTTCTAAGCGCTTAGAGGAATATAGGTTCTTATTATGTATCATATTTGCCTCATAATAAAACCTAAAACGCTCTCGTCGACATTGGAGCTATAACTGTAACGGTAACTATTGAATTGGTCTATTATTACGTTTTTTTAGCAGACATGCTTTTTTACATTGCCATCATAGTTTGTGCTAGTTACGCTATTTTAGCATTTGAACATGCCAAACAAAGATGATGAACATGACAAACATTCCATTTTATAATCTATATTTAAATATTCTAATGTGTTTTTAGGTGCACATGTCTGTTGTGTTAATCCCTGGTTATACATCCAGGTATGGCTATAGTATTGTTATAACTGACAGGTTTATTTAACTTTTTATATGCTAGAACACATATAAGCAATTATGCTGTGGCTTAACTTTTTCACCTTGAAGATGCAGTGTACTGACGTCAGTTTCAAAAACACAAATTCAGATTTACGGGGTTTAAAAAACCTGATAAAGCAAGCCTTTTTATATCATAATGCTTCAGACTCAGGTTCCAGTTTAAACATGTATGGCTGAAATACTCCAATATTACAACCTGTCATTGGGCAATGTAGAGTAACGTTGCTTTGTTGGAGCAAAGCTGGTGTGCTGGAGCAGCAGGGTGGGCGGAGATAGCGGCGGGGACTTCATACTGTATATCTGCGCATTCCAAAGGAAACAGAGGTGTAGAATTACATCGCAGCCATTTAAGGGCAAGATCAGATTGTTTTCTTGACTGTTTTAAGGGTTTAATCAAGGGCCAAAGAGGAGTTTTAAAGTTTCCGTTTATGCTTTAAAGTGTGCGATCTGCTACATGATGTTGAGTGCACGATGAGGGCTTTCAGTCTTTTTGCTTTGTTAGATTGATTTTGTGTGTGTCAATGTTATGTTGCTTCCTTGTACTTCATTTAAAGGGATTTATCCAATAGCACACAATACATTTTAACAGCAATATTAACCGATGCAAGGTAATATAGATTCGCAGTGACTCTATAGTGCTTTTTCATAACTCCCACTTTCTCTCGCACACACTTTTACAATCTCAAATCTATTCACCACCACCTCACATTATTGTCTAGCTGCCTGTTCCAGTAAAGTAATAACTTACCATTCCCATTTCTGCTGCCTTGCATTATTTGCCCACATAGTATAGCTTACTATATGTCCCGATCCACGCATTTTAATTGATTTACTAATAAGAGCAGACCTCCCCCAACATGCTAGCCTAGACGCATGCACACATGACTGTTCTATCATTTAGTTTCTCATTGTTAAAGAGGACGAACCCAACGTATACAAGTCTGTGCAGCCACAGTCACACATACACACACCAAATCCAATCTTTTCAGGTCCTCATTGTTGCGGCGGAGAAACATTATTCTGCACACTTATTCTATAGTCTCCATTCTTTAACCTGACGCTATATAAGCATTCTGTCTTATTCTTATGCCCTCTTATTCTGATGGTAATTTGACTGCCTGAAAGGACTGGCGGAGGATTGTTCTGTCTCATTCAACAAAATACGGTAAAAAGTCATTCCTGGGATTAAAAAAAAAAAAAGAAGCTCTGCGGTGGATTTCCAGGGCTCTGTTGTCGTGTCTGCGGTTGCCTGTCGGCCCCCCGTTCATATGCTAATGAGCCAGAACTTGATTGTTTCCTCATATTTTAATCTCCTGCATGGTGTTGGAAGGGAAGGGTGGGGAAGGGGAGGGGGGGCAGCTGATAGGAGGAGTGTGGGTACGAGGAAGAGATGAGACTGGAGGCAAAAAGAGATGATGGGCAAGGGAAAGAAGAGAGGGCAGAAGGTGTCGACAGCTGAGGAATGGAGAGGGGGGAAAAGTTGAAGGCAAAAGATGAGGAAATGAAGCTATGTAGGAGGAGGAGAAAAGCAAAATGTTTGACAAGAACAGCAAAGAGGTGAGGGACATGGGAGGGCAGGATGAGATTATTAATACAGGAGGAGGAGACGATAAGATAAAGAGGGATAGGAGCGCTGCTGGATGATAAGCGGCAGATAGAAATATACAGTTCACCTTATAAGGAGACATCCAGAGTTTATTAGCTGTGACAAAGAATGTGAGCTACTGGAACTCTGCAATATTAAGTACTGCCTCATTTTAAACTTTGAGGGCGGGGGGGGGGGAGAACAATGAAACTTCCCTACTTTTCCCTCTTGCATAGGTCCACATTAAACCAATCACGATTCCTGAACTCTATCTGCCGCCGCTCATCATGCATACTCCTGGGTTGAAACACTGACCAGGGGGCAATGAGAGGAGGAGCGAGAGAGACTTTCTTGAATAAACTAACGTGGTATTTGCATAAATATACATAATAAAAGAGCTTTGTGCCATGCTCCTCTTCAATATGCATGTTTTTTTTTCCCTTTCTGTAACTTGCATGCTAGAGGTCATGCAATTTAGAAGGAAGAATGTAGCATAAGATTTATTTTTTACATTTTTTTTTTAGAATATACTCCAAAGAGAGAGAGAGAGATAAAAATCATCGGCGTGGGTTTTGAAGTATAATGTAGTGGAATGTTTTTCTTGGGCAGTCAGTCAGGAAGTTTTTTTTTTTGAAAGAGTGTGCAAGGTCAGCCACTTGATTTTATCTAGATTTGTTAGTAGTGAATGTGCAAGAACATGGCCAGAGCACAGACTTACATACCTCATATATCGTACCTATATGTTCAGCATGAAATATGAGCAATGACAGAAATTATTTATCTTGAAAGGTAAGAATGAATTACAAAAATCTCTACATAGGCATCAGGCCAAGAAGGACATTTAATGGAAAAAAAACCCCTCACAACATTACACTTACTAGATAGTTCTCTGTGAATGAGAGGTGCTGTTATTCATGGACTAGGGCTAACTGTGTCCTCTGTCCTTGGTCTCTATTGGAAACTTGATCATGTATATCGTACATATTCTTGCTCTCCACTACATTTATTCCATTTTAGTGAGTGGCAGCAATGGGAAACTTTTTTTTTCCGGTCACATGCAGCTCAAGATGAGGCAGGGTGGGATAAAGAACCTCACATCCCTTCTGTTTGGGCAGACACTGGTGCACCATCTCCATTAATATTGAGCAGTTTTGCTGAACACTGGATTATATTCATTGTCAACTTATTCTATTCTCAGTAAAATGCTACAATTTTTTTTTTTTTAAATTCTTGATTTCTACAACATTTGCATATGGCAACTATGGTATCTTAATATCATTATGATTAAGGAACTCTTGTAGTTATAGTATGGTACAAATATGGTTAGGATCTTCACTTTGGTTAACAGAGAGAGCTCATGGTTACAGCCAAAAAAACCCCACCAATTTCAGATATGTTTAAAGAATACCATACCTGGTGTCCTGCGTGAAATTGAAACAAGCTGTGTGCCCTTCATCCACCCGACCTTCACATGCTTATGTTCCACTTCGCTACATATAGGGCACAATACTTCATGGCAGTTAGCCCAGTATTGCTTCAGATTACTTCCACGTTAGACAGTGCTGCACTTTACAACCAAGTGTATCACAGATAACACACAGAAGGGCCCAGAGCCAGTGTTTGAATTTTGGAACTGTCTGATATAAGTTGGAGCTAACCTATAATCTACCACACCACCAGTGGTAAGTTACATTTCCACATTACAGTGTGTTTTTTTCATACAGTTCAGAATGCTTTTTTTTTTTTTTTTTTTTTAAATCTACATAATGTTTCAAAATGCATTTGTGTGGTAGATTTTTATTTTAGATTTGCACATCCAGAAGCTTGACATGCTCGTGAACCAGCCTGTTCTCGCAATGTATTTTTTAAAAATTGCATCAACATCATTTTGCAATTCAAGCTACAGAATTACATTGTGTGCACATGTAAACATGCAGACTGTATCCATACACAGAAGGATGTTGCTCAAGCTCGTGTTGGTGGGATTTTTCCCATAACCCCTCCGCACAAACACTCCCCTCAGCTGTGATCCCAAGAACAATGGCTGGTCAGGCTAATGCAAATTCAAATCAATCACAAGTTAAACAGCTTGTCTGTAAACTCACACATATCCTCCCACCCTGCGTCCCCGTCCTCCCCCCCCGTCTCTGACCTTCTCAAAAACACAGCCACAGGAATTCGCCGAGAGTTCAGCAACCTACCACAGTCGCTCTCCATCATTTCCTTATCTCCCACCAGGTCAGCGAGCACCAAGTCCAAACTGGATGTCCTCCTGGGATGTTTGCAAGTCTTGTTTATGACATCCCAAGTGTTGTTGATGCTGTTGTTGCTGATGTTAACAAGAGAGATAGAGAGGTAGGAGGCTGGAACATGGCGTTCCGCTGGGAAGCAAGTTAGATGACCCGATCTTCAAAAGAGAAAAACAGGGAAAGCCGCCGTTTGGGAAAGAGAGGAAATTAGGGGAGAGGTGACAGATAAACAAGAGACTAGCGCGAATGTAAGTGAAGTCCATGAAATGTAACGGTGGATAGATGAATAAATAGAGAGCACAAGACGACAGAACGCAACGTCAGCGATGTTGTAAGTCGCTTTGTCGCAAAACTAGTTCTGAAATGCAGAAACAAAGGCTTTATCTTAGGAACAAGTCAGCACTGACACAACTGGTTTCGTACCCCATGAGACAAGAAAAACATTCTGTTAAAAGGTGAGCTGCAGTATTTTTATACTGAGTCAAATATGCTGCTTTGCATCTTAAATTTGATTTTGAAAGTCTTACAAATGCTTCAGTCTCCTGTTGCACTATATTTTATGGCATATTAAATAGGCCATGCAGACTATAATCTGATAGGCCCACTTTCTGCATTTTAATTAAAGTGTAACTTTTTCCCTTTCTGACTGACCTCACAGTGATCTTAAATCTAGGCTGATGAAACTTGCAGACACCCCAGTAAAACTTGATATCCACTTATTTCTGCCTCGAAAAACTGCAGAGAGTCTGCAGACTTAAAGAAGCTTAAATTACAATAATTATGCTATTTCAGCTCAAGGGTATAGTTAAGTCTAGTGTTGCACTTATAAAATGTAGTGGTCGGTCTGGTAGGTTTTTGTCCAGTGACACACAGCGGCAACGAAATGAGGGGAATAATACCAGGGCCCTAACAGGGAGGGCCCTTGCAAAGCCTCTAATTAAATTATTCTGTATTTTTAATTTACAATTGTTTGACAGAGTTTCTAAAACAATATCAGAGCTTCAGAAATGCCTTCCCCGTCCCTGAAAGGTGCACATGCTTTACTCCTGCAGCAGAGTGGACAAAAACAGTGTCCAAACTGTAACTGTACTGATGCCAATGGCGAGAACTTCAGGAGAACTTTGAAGATTTTATTAAAAAAACTTAAAATTGGCTGAGCAAAAGAGGAAAAAGAAAGTTTGATCACAGGAAAAGAGACAAAAGTTCTTGAGAACACAGCTTTCTAGAAGTTTTTAATTGCTAGCGAGTAAAGCAGAGTGGCCTTCAGTTGTGAAAACATCAATAAAGTGAACCAGCTGCTGGTTCATCATGAACATCTTCTCATGTTTCTCTGACAATCTAAGTTCATGAAGGTGTCACTAAAAGGAGCCTTGTCTCCAAAATAGTATGCCTGTGCTGAGAAAATGCATTTTTAACTACGTTTTTAGGGAAACATATTTTCTCCTTGATTAATGGTTGTTTGTGACCTATCACAAATACATTTCTAATAACATATCTTTACCATTTATTTTATTGCTCACCATAGTAACCCAGAGCATGGAGGAGAAGCTCCAAACATTTTGTATGTTAACCTAAACCATGATTGTCGTTGCCTGTTCTTTTGATTCCTTGTTTGCACTGTGCCACTCTAACAGGGCTCACAGTCTGAATCACAACACTGCAGCCGTCATTTGGCTGATTCCCACTGACAACAAAACAACATAACCTTTTTTTTTTTTAGTTCTAATGAGGTCTAACATGAGGTCTGATCCCTGCTCTACCACGTTTTCAGTCCCAGCCCTTCCTTTTTCCGCACCTGCTCACAATCTGATGAACTACAAAATATTAACTCACAGGCAAAGAGAAAAGATCGACCTCTCTGCAATAAACAAACACTCTGTTGTACTTTACAATCATGATGGTTTACAAGGAGCTTTGGTGCCTAAACCTAACTAAGAAGTACAGAAATGAAAAGAAAGTACAGTTTAGTTGTATAGAATTATACATTTTGTGACACAGGGTTGAATAAAAATGATTTAAAACAGCCATTTAAAAAAATACCATCAAAAATTTGAACCAAAAATGCCAAGTTGTCTGTTTTATTGTATTAAAAGTATTGCATAATGTTGTATGAAGTAAATCTACAACATCAGAAGCAGAGCAACCCAGAGTGAGCTGTTTTTTCACATCCCTCCTGTAGCAAGGCCAGTTTTCGGTTGGAGCACTCGGTGCTATCTACTCTGAATATCTATAGATTGCGCTCTAGGTTCCTGAGGACAGTCTGTGTGATTGCCAGACCTCTTGATTATGATTGTACTTCACGTTAGGACAAAGAACTGCAAATCCTTTCCCAAGAATTCCGAGCGGCTCATGGAACTGGACTTTGAAACGATTTTATTAAATAACCCTACGGTGTGATTTCCCCAGGCATATCATTTACTCTCCAGACTAATCACGGACTCGGCTATACCTCAAGCCTACACATTCCTTAACTTGACACTTGGAGACCTGTAAGTGTCCTGCATTGGATATCATTAGGCTCGTCTCCAAGAAACCTATTTATACCTGCGCACGGCATTAACTGAACTTGCCGCAGTCTTCACTGCTTCCCCCTAACATAAATATGTCAGTATTTCTTTTGTGTGTAGTGCTTGTAATACCCTGCAACACCGCAAAGCCACATCTTCTAATCAAAAGAGTCCAGCACCGCAACAGTTTGACAATCAAGTTATTTTTGTACATTCCTGAAAAGACGATTTGTTGTCTTTTCAAGGTTTCCGACAGAAGCAATAGCCGGGGCTTAATTTAGCTGCTCGTATAATCTCCAAGCGAGGACGGTATATTGGGTGCCATGTTTCCATTCCGATGTATTCATAAGCTCTTCCTTAAACCCTTCCGCTGCTGTGTTTAGAGGCACAGAGTATGAGAGAATCTCAGTGCTGGACCCAAAAATAGCCCGCATTCTTTCCTCTGTGTTTCAGGAAGCATCAGAAGAGGCCGGAACAACCCTCTCTCTCTCTCTCTCTCTCTCCCTCCTTCCCCATTTTTACCTAATTCTCTTCATCAGCCGTTCCTCTTGCAACATTTCTTTTTTTCCCCCACTTTATTCCTACCTGTCATCCAAAGTTCACCCCTCTGTGGGACTGTGCAACAACGTCAGTCACGTACTTTCATGTTTCTCCCCCCCCTCCCTCACTAAATGCACCCACAATGAATGGAGATAAGTTTGATCGTCACAGGGGATGTGTGTTGTTGTTTGCACAATACTTGAGCTTTCCAGGAACTACTCATTGTTTGCAAAGTAGAGAACTGTTGAGGAACATGAAGGCAAAGCTGTAGATTGTACTTGCAGGTGTGTGTGTGTGTGTGTGTGTGTGTGTGTGTGTGTGTGCATATTTGTGATTCATTTACAGCGGTCAACAGTTGACTTCATATTCATTTTTAACGCTCCGTTTCATTTGTTACCGATTGTGTCTTAACAAATAAGAAAAACTAGTTGCTGTTTGAGACAGATAGAAGGAAGAAAAATATAAAAGATATAATTTTTTTGCTCATTCTGCTTTCTGTCTGTTTTTTTAATACAGGTAATTTCACCATATCATTGTTCTCATCTACATACTTCTCCTCTGTTGGAACTAGTGTGAAATATGATCAGTTTGATTATCAAAAATGAGCAAAAATACAGACTAATGCCAGCAGCTTCATTGTGAGATAGCGGCACAGGGGTAGTCACACTCGAGTAAAGCCACAAAGCATCTTAACAAGCTGCAAGAATGTGTTGAATATCCTGTAAAACATGAGAAAATATCACAAAAGTTACAGTAGCCTACTGAAATGGAAACCGAGCCATGAGTGAGCTGGATCACAGCTGGGATGTGATACAAGTGAACTTTGTGATATGGGTTTGGCAGGGTGTTTGACCACCATGAACTGCCAGAACAGCTATGATAGGTATTGGCATTAGGATTACATGTCTGTTAAAGCAACTGCACTTATTAAAGCCCCTTTCAGATCTGGGATACATAACATTTTTGGCTTCATCAATCTGTGAAAGTGGTAACATTCCTGTCCTTCAGACATAAGTCACTTCTACGTTAGTCTGATTCCCCAAATGTAGACTGCGGGTAAAGGCTTACCACTGGACACACATTTCATGTGTCTTTCTCCTCCCTTTTTGGTACCGTTTTCAAAATTCCCTTTGGGTTAGCAACCTACCACAATTTAAATTTCTATTTTTGTGAAAGATTTTGATTGTGCAGTATTTTTTAGGGGTTAGTTTGCAATTGGGCTGCAAGGTGGCGCAGTGGTTAGCATTGTTGTCTCGCAGCAAGAAGGTGAGGACACCCGGGATCCTTCTGCGTGGAGTTTGCATGTTCTCCCCGTGCAGTGTGGGTTCTCTCCAGGTTCTCCGGCTTCCTCCCACAGTCAAAAAACATGTTGAGGTTAATTGGTGATTCTAAATTGTCCGTAGGTGTGAATGTGAATGTGAGTGTGCTTGGTTGTCTGTCTCTAAGTGTAGCCCTGTGATAGACTGACGACCTTTCCAAGGTGTCCCCTGCCTTCACCCTAAGTCAGCTGGGATAGGCTCCAGTCCCACCCTAGTGAGGATTAAGCGGTGAATAGATAATGGATGGATGGATGGATGGATGGATTTTTAGCTATTTTAATACAGTCCCTGTATCCAAATGTTACACCAAAACAATTCCCCTGTCAGTATTTTGAGGTGACACATTGCTTCATCCTTGGCTTAGCTCTGCTCATTACGACTGCGATTGGTTTAAAGGAATACACACAAGCAAGAGCTTTTTCTCCCATACAACAGAATGATACTGCTGCTGCATAACGGTCTGATAACCTGAAATGAAACTACAGCATGTTCCTCTCGATTTCAAACAGACAAGCAAGACAGCAATGCGACGAGCCATATTTGCAGCACAATATACAATTTAATCAACTCAAAACAATCTCAAAAAAGTAAACCTACAAACAACAAGGAGCAACTTACGCAGCTGTAAACAACATTTGGATTATTTTTCTTATTAATGACTCCTATCTCCTACCTATTATTTATTACTCTCTCTTTGTCACAGTCAAGGTTTCTTTTTATGGACATTACAGTTTGTAATAGATGTGAAATCATTTAGTAAAGTGAGCAAGCAGGAGAGGAATTTTGTGATTTGGTATCTTTGGTGCTCTCTGTGATGTTTTGATGTTTTTGATGTATTAGTGCTGAAATGTGGAAAATACCTTCCCCAAATCGCTTCACACAACTCTAAGTATGTTGGTTGAAGCAAGAGCATGAAGACTTGTACCGTGTTAAAACCCAAAGTGTCGGCTTTTACGGGAAAGTTACCAGGGTGCTCATTCTGACATAAAGCAGACACAGTCATATGCCATCAAATAATGAAAAGGGGCTCATTTTTGGGCTGTTTTTTTGTGTCGTTTTTAATGTCTTGAATAGGTAACAATATGCTTTCCTCTGTGCTCAGTGCTCAGCTTCCTTTGCAATGCACTACCTAGTCAAATATACGCTCAGCAGGTTGTTAGCAGCATGCACATATATGACACACTGGAGCAATGTTTCTCTGTGTGTTGCTGTTTCATGGCTCAGTCGTGCATGAAATCTACAAAAACCCAGTGACTGTGTTTGCTTTGTGTGACAGTTTGTGTCGCTGCCTCTGAGCCTTTTTCCCACTGCGAGAGCTGCTCCACTGTACTAAGTATGTCAACAATACCAGCTGAGAGGCAGCCTTCAGTCCACACACTGCGACTGCAGACTAATCCTTAAAAGAGAGAAACTGGGAGAAATAGAGGAGGGAGGAAAGCGCAGAGGTAGAAATATAGAGCGAGTACGTGGGAAGTGGAAGGATGGAGGTGAAAAGAGCAGGAGACTGAGCGAGTCAAATTTGACAGCGAGCGAGAGAGGAAGAAGAGAGGAGAAAATGTGGATGCTAGAGAGAGAGAGGGAGTGAGAGATTTTAATGTTTCAAAGGATTTCCCTATCACAGTCTCTGACACATTACATACACAGCTCACTATCAGCCCCAATGCTGACAGCTGCACAAATTGGCTGAAAGAGGTTCCCTGGGCAAGGCCTTTGATCAGGTGTGTGTGTGTTGTGTCAGCGAGACGAGAGGAAGCAAAGAGATTTCATACATTTGTGCATACCTGGACATCTCGGTGAAGAAAGGCTGTTTTCTGCTCCAGACCACAGTGGAATAAAATAAATGTATAAAGATAAGAGTAACATTGTGTGTATGTGTGTTAATAAATGCTACCAGTCTGGTATCATACGTCGCATGAGCTGGCATTGTGTTTGTAAGTATGCAATGTATGTTATCTTAAGCAGGTATAGCTTCTATTCCAGTGACATTTCTCTTTCAGATTTCAGCCTGGGGTCTTTTATTTGTGTCTGACACTTTCCATCAACCACGTATTCATGTTATCTCGCAGGGGTGGTCGGTACACAAACCCTTTGTTGAAACGCTCATATCGAGTCAGCCCTCGACGCAGTTAAGGCTTTGAAGCAGGGAGGTTTTCATTATCATGATCACAGACGCCACATACAAAACCACACACGCTCTCCTTGGTACAGATTTTCTTGTACCTCCCATGACATTAATCAACCCTGTTTCCCAAAACAATAAGCAACTAAACTGCATTCTCAATTATATTTTGAAAGAAATATAGCCTATTTTTCTCCCAGAAAGGTAGGAGTGTGATGTTGTAGGATGTATTTCCATTTTGAAAGAGCAACAAAAAGGAGATTGGATGGGTGATGATGGCATAAACCCAACACTCAGAACTTTCACCAAGTGCACTTTTACTTTCATTTTCACCTGCTGTGTGGTAAAGTTTAGGCACCAACACTACTCGGTCAGGTGTCGGAAAATATCACAGTTTGGGTTAAAATGCACCTTTTCACAACATTAACTCCATGTTTGGAGCTTCCTCTCTGGACTCCTACACCATTTAATATGTGATAAATTGGCTGAAAAGAGCAACATTTGGAAAATAACTGTAATAAAAATAAGATTTGTGATACAAACAAATGTAATTCAGGTGGAAATATGTTTCCTTCAAAACGGAATTGAGAATGTAGTTCAATAGAGAGAGATCATTTGAAGGTACAGAACATAAAGCATGCTGAATAAAAGTATTTTGGCCGAGAGGAGACTCCCCCTTGGGGTCTAGACGCTGTTGGTCGAGGAGCAAATTTAGCAGATGGCTGATGGAGACTGGGGTGAGCTGCCCTGGACAAACCAGAGAAGGTGGAGAAGGGGAGGAGAAAGCTGGCACATAGATCACTGGAAATAGCAGTGAAGTTGAAAATGAAGTGATTTTGACAGTGTGAGAAAACACAAGTGACAAAGACAATAGAACAGCAGGAACAATCCATATGGACTGAGAGAATTAGACACAGGCTGTGAAAAAAACAGATCTTTCTTGCTGAACTTAAGATTAATTTTATGGAATTTTATTATTCATGCATTGGATGATATACTTTTATGGAGTTTCCTGCAGAAAGCAATTCCTTGTGCATATGGAAACCCATTCATCATGACTGAAGAAAACCCAATCGTCTATACTTATGATTATTGTATTTATTGATTCATAATTCAGAAAATGAAGTCTCTTAAAATAATGAAACGTACATTTCAAGAGCTCAAAGATTTACAGTAAAATCAATTACGTATCTGTTAAGTGACCTGACTGATTGATTGATTAATTGATTAGATTCAGTCTTTATGCATTCTTACATTTGTGTCTTCAGTAGCTTGCAGACAAAGACAGTATTTCCTCTGTGAACACTGTATTGTGAGATATTCTGGAAAAAATACCAGACTGCAAATGTAGTATTTGTCACTGCCATTAAAATGATGTATTACGTAATGTTGCGTTTTTTCCATCTCTGTCCTTTGTCATGTTTTTGTGGAGTGTTTAAAGGCCGATTCGAGGGTGTTAGTGTGAGGTACTGGCCTGTAAATAACGCAGGCACCGTCTCCTTTTACTGCTACATGTCTGCTGCACATGTGTTGAATCCTGTTAGCGCTGTCTGTCGGAGCTGCCAGCATACCTGTGTGTGCGGGTGTGTGTTTGTGTCAGGAATTGTGTGTCAGTTTGAGGGAAGTACAGGTAATGGATTAATATCAGAGCTGGCTCAGGCTGCACATTGCTGTGTGGTGACAGCCTGTCATTATCACAAACACCGGCTCACACGCACAAGCTCGCACAAGCTCACTTGCATTTGTGTATACACATTCAGACACACACATACAGGATTCATCCAAGCACATAAACTCTCGCTGTCTCACCTGCCTCTCTCCCGTTCTCTCGCTGTCTCTCTCACTCATCGACACGACCCACAGTGGAACCAGGCTGTGATCATCTCAAACTGCAGCAGGTTCTTGAACTTGTTCCATCTACTTACCAACAGTGGGACCAATCCTGAGACTAGGCGTCTTTGTCGAGCCAGTGTCGCTGTTTTGCTCCAAACATGAAGGTAGCAGACAGGCTGTTTTGAACACTGTTGTCATAGGAGCCATCGAGCTTGTTTACTTCCCTCAAACTTAACCTAATAGTTTGCCTAAGGCTGCGGGCAGGCAGGGGTCATCGGTGCCAGACACTCATTAATGCCTGCACTGCCCTTCTTTCCTGCCAGAAATGGTCATCTTATTAAGCCATTTAGTCAGTATTGAGCTGTGTAATTGGACAGTGGAGCCCAGTAGGAAATGTTTGAGTAAGTTAAGGTTGGTAAGGACCTGAATTAAACACTGGATTGTGCATCCACAGCAGAATGCACGGAAGAATCCATTTTCAGACACATTAAATGTGCAAAATTCAGCTCTGTTTGATTTGAAACTTACCTCAATTTGAAGTCGCAACACCACTTGTATCAATCACTCTCTTTGATAAGTCTGATCTACCTTTTCTTGCACCCGAAAACACGAAAAGACAAAGTCTGAGGCTTTTTTCACCACCAACAAGCCACACACTCACTTGCTTTGTAAACCTCTTCACGATCAGTGGTTTGGAACAATTCCTTCTCTAAAAACATGGAAATACTGTAACTTTGAGTAGGTCAACCCAGTCATGACTCACAATAATGTTTATTATGCTGTCATTAAATCTAACCAAGTGTAGAAGCTACCGCTGAGATCCAGCACAGCATGTTGTTGTTATTGATGCACGCTCCTGTGGTAAAACTTGGTACCGCAATCATCAAGCGCTGCTGATTTCTCATATCCTGCTTCTCTAATTTGATGCACTTCCTGATGAATCAAGATATTGGTGTGGGACAGGAAAATGTTGCTCAAAAGGAGTTTGGTTTTGTTTGTTTAGGACTGTGGGGCAGAATCTGAAAAGAGCTTCTATTTTTTTTGCATTATAAAAATGTAAGAAATTCAACAAATGCAAAAAAAAATATTGTGTTGTGATCTTAGGTGACCTTTCCCTTTCTTTTTGTGTTTCTCTCTCAGCAGCAGTCCTATGCTCCTCCCCCTCCGCCTATGGCTCCGCCCAGCCCCGGCACCACAGGAGGAGGAGGAGGTGGAGGTGGAGGTGGAGGTCAGGGAGGAGGGCTAATGGAGCAACTTAGTAAGACCAACCTGTACATCAGAGGCCTGCCGCCTGCCACCACCGACCAGGACCTCATCAAACTATGCCAGCCGTGAGTTCCTTCTATTCTATTCTATTCTATTCTATTCTATTCTATTCTATTCTATTCTATTCTATTCTGTTCTGCTCCGGCCCAGTCCTCACTCTGCAGAAGCATTATACAGCGTCCTTCAGTGCTGCTGAGTTCAGTTCATTCCTGCTCAGTTCACTTCAGCTTGTGGTAATTAGTGTTGCGTGAGTCCAACAGCAGCTTATAATGAGTATCAACAGTTTGCTCTTGACCTCTGTGTTCCTCCTCCCTGCTTCCTCAGAGGAAAAAACACAACCCAGCTGGGCCTAACCCATCCGCTCCCCTCTGCACTGCGTCATCTGCACACACAAGGACACACAAATGCATCCTTCTGTCCATCAGTGAGAGAGAGAGTTTTAAACCCCTCAGTTATCAGCAAATTTACTAACATTTTGAGGCATTTCTGGCGTTAATGAGACTGTGGCGGGCCACTCCACGCATTCCATGATTATAGTAATGAAATTAGGCTGTAAAGACGTGGAACTGCATTTCGTTACCAGTACAATGTGTAATGTGATGACTTTGGCTACTCAGTGTTTTACAGCACCCATTACTTTGACATTTGCCAAGAATCTAAACATTTCCGTAATCCAAACTGATCTGCAAGGTTGATTTTAGGAGTGATGAAGGCATGTTTTCATTATTCATTAGCAGCTCTGTTACGACTGAGCAAACCCTGATCCATTGTTTGTTTAACCCACTATGTCACATTTTTACTCACTGTAGGCTCATTTTTAACTGCAATATCAAGTCCTGCACCTCTGTGGAAACAGCATAACCATGGCTAGAAATAAAGGATATCTATACATGTTTTCTCTGCACTATATCACAGTTATACCTGTTCTCTGTTTGTGTAAACACAGCCTATAGTTCTGCCTAGTTTAGCTGAAAATTCCCTGACTGGTTCTCATATGACTGCTGGTCACAGCTGAGTTTGTCGTGATGCACAGATGAGCACAGCAAGTTATTTTTTTAATTTTTTTTTTTTTAACAGAATCCAGTTACATCAAAAGCCTATTTTTGGCAAATTTCTAATTTTTATTAAATGTCAGATTTTTTTTTTAGCTTCGAATTTAATTAATTTTGATCATGATTAGTTCAAAGACTGTCAGAAAGATGAAATTTTAATGTTTCTGGCTCTGATAAATGGTGTCATTTTGGTGATTTTATTATTTATTTATTTTTTTGTAGGATACCTTTCAAACCCACCAGAGAGTTTTAGGGCTTCAAAAGATTAAAACCATATAAACTGTGAGATTGAGGGTTTATTCTTGAGCTTGTAAGCATCAACTGATGAAAACAATCTCACCACAAAGTCCATCTTGTAAAGTTGTTTTCTTTTAATTTTCTCCAGCAGGTTGAGTAATAGAAGAAATATAAATAATTGAATTACAAATAAAGATAAACAAAATTTGCAATAGTTGTTTTTTTTTTTTTTTTTTTTTAAATGAAAATATTATCAATAAATGTAGTTTTCCATCATAGTAAGTTTAAACAGCATTTAGGCAAGGCTTTGGGATTATTGTACAATTCAGTGGTTTTATTGCTTTAAAAAGAAACTTTTATAAACCTTAAAACACAAACTTCAACTTCTACATTTAACTTCTAATTGTTTCTAGGCAGAAATGTACTGTTTTAAAGCACATCCCAACAAACTTGATTTAGTAATTTCAGAATAAAATAAATAGAAATACTGACTTTTTTGAAATTATGGGCAAAAATGCTTCTAAGCATGACTCGGGTTAGTGCTAATGAAACATTTCTGCTAAAATGCTGATATGGCACTAGATGACATGCCTGTTCTCACGTTCTAGTTCTATCTGCTCTGTTCTTCTTGATAAAATTGGTAAATGATGTGGTTTTCCTGATAATTCCTCGACTGTAGTAGCTTAAGCGTTACCAACAGAATCACTGGTGATAGCACACTCAGAGTCGATCCTGCACATTTCACTCCCAGTTGTCCCCAAGTGGACAAACTGGATCATCACAAAATGTAATGCAAGTGATAAACCAGCTCTCCCAGAGAGGCTCTTGTTTGCCCGTAGTCATAACCCGAGTATATCATCAAACTGGATACAGATCTATCATTAATTATCATTATCTCTTATTTTCTACGGATGAGCTGTATAAGATCTGTCCAACATAGTAGTCCAATTTGGAATAAAGAAAAAGGCACAAAAAAGTGAAGATGGCCTCACATATGCACACACCATACCTTGCCCTTCTGCGTGTCAGCTGCAGTTCAAGCCTGTTGTATTTCAGCTTCGCCCAGAGGCGTTCTGGAGAAACAGGGTGAAAAATGGGGGCCAATAAAAGTTTCATTAGAGGCCCAGTCAGTGTGCCAAGTGGCCAGTAACATTTAGGAAAGGTCACTGGGGGAGAGGGGGGAGATCTGCGTGTGCTGTTGGGCAGCAGTTACAGCGCCGGCTTCCTAAATCTCCCCGGCTTTCGGAAATAGACTGAGTGGCAGTTTCCTGTCATTCACTGACATGACGTGCACGCATGCGCACACGAGAACACACACACACACACAAGCATTTCATTCATTCACACAGTTACAATGAATAACGGAAGGACAGTCCCTTGCCACTGTCACACACACACACACATACACACACACACACTCTTTCAACTCAATGTCATTCTCATCCTTATTGTTGCAAAAACGTGGCTTTTTTTTGTGTTCCAATCTGCCCACCAGCTCCATCCTCTCCCTTCCCATTCTGTCATCCTCCTCATTTCCTCCTTCCATCCTTCTCTCTCTCTCTCTCTCTGTCCCCCTCTCCCTCTGAACCTCACACCCCCTTCCCTCTCTCTCTCTGTCTCTGTGCCAGTTCTCAGAGTGTCAGTGAAAAGTGCTGTTGTCAGCTGACATTTCCAATCACTCCCCCGGTCGCCCAAACTATGGACACACTTTTAACGTCTGGGGACAGAGCAGAACGTGACCGGAATCTCAAGCCGAGCACAAGGGCAATTTCTCTCTCACTCACTCGCTTTCACTCACACTTGTTGTCTTTCTGTCTCTCTCACACGCTTGCCACTGATGTAAAATTTCTATCTATCTATCTATCTATCTATCTATCTATCTATCTATCTATCTATCTATCTATCTATCTATCTATCTATCTATCTATCTATCTATCTNATCTATCTATCTATCTATCTATCTATCTATCTATCTATCTATCTATCTATCTATCTATCTATCTATCTATCTATCTATCTATCTATCTATCTATATAGTTTTACTACTGAAAGGAAAAATCACTGAAGAATAATATAAAACGGCAAATGACTTTGAGATCTCTCATGAATCATCAACAGCTGAGTTAGAACAGCTTTAATCTTGCACTAAAACCTGCAGTATGGCTCGTGAAATTCAGAAAAAATAAATTGTACTTGGTGTCTTGGCAGCAGTTGATTGATACAAAATCTAAACCTTAGACTTATATTTCTGTCCTGAACTTTATAACCTTAAAGACATTTTTAATTATCATACTTTTTTATGAGCAAAATTCTGGATGGCGGTGGATATACCAAAATACTGGCTGACAGGATGACTCCCAGTCTGCAGAAGCTTAGCAGAAGAGGAATATTCCAGCATGATAATGATCCAGAGCACACTGCCAACATCACACGAGTTACAAAAGAAGATAAAAGTGACCTGACTTGAATCCAATAGAACATCTCTAAGGTATTTTAAAGAGAGAGACAACCGCTCCATCAAAGAGCAGCTGAAAAAAAAATAGTCTCTGAAGAATGGCACAACATCTGTCCAGAAATTTCTGCAACACTGGTGTCCTCCATGCTGAGAAGAATTGAGTCTGTTGTCACAAATAAAGGCATATGAAGTACCTAAATAAAAAGATTTTAATCTCAGCAATGGTATTATTAAAAGTTGTATTGAATTTTGGGAGTTTTAAATCATTTTACCTTTAAGTAATATTGCACAGTGGTGTATCACAAGTCTGCAGGGCATTTTGAAAATAGGCATCCATATTATACACATCATGTGTCATTATTGATCCTCTTCTCTTTGTCACAAAAGACATTTTGGCTTTGCATAGCAGGAAAAAATATATACTATTAAGAACGACTGCATTCCATTTAGGTGGGATTCTTTGAATAGGTTCCAGGTTCCTTGTTTTGTGCAGTCTGGCCCGCTGTCATGCTCACTTAAAGGTGAAGTCTGCGATTCTGGAGAGAGATCGTTGATATTCATCTAGTTTGCATAATCGGATAGTTAGCATATGGCAGATTTACCATCCCTCTTGCTCCCGCTGCCCCTTTTACCCTCTTCCCCTCTTTTTCCTTCTGTCATGTGCACAAGCATGAATATGCACAGGACGCACTGGAAGAGTGTAGGTTGGTCCGAGGCACTTTATTCATTTGCGATTTAAAGAGCCAGGGCTGTGTGCTAACTAGTTGTTTTTTTGTTGTTGTTGTTGTTGTTGTTTTTTCCAGCAGAATGGATAGGTAGTAGAGGAGGTATTGAGAGATTGCTAAAAAAAAGAAAAAAAAAAAAAATTAAATTAGATTCTGTTACTCCTTCTTTATTGGAACTGAGCCATTGTCAAAAAAAGTGCTTCCCTTTTGCTTTTCCTGCTATGACAAGTAAAAATGTCTGCTGTGAAACAAGGGCTATTGGAGGACTCTCACTTTTTTTTTCTTTCTTTTTAAAAGAAAAAAAAATGTTGTGCCTTACTGTTTCTAACTGCCAGTATACTTCATGAGAAGTGCTTCTCAGATGTACCAAAAATCTCTTTGGAAATCCCTCCTGGTGCTGTCGTAGGAGGGAGCTGTGTCCAAAAAAAACATATATGTCATGTTTTGTAATTCCTACGCTGACAACCATTTTACACCCTCTGATATGGTGAGGGGGTTGCAAGGTGGAGCGGTGATTAGCGTTGTTGCCTCGCCGCAAGAAGGTCGCCGGTGAGGACACCCGGGATCTTTCTGTGTGGAGTTTGCATGTTCTCCCCGTGCAGCGTGGGTTCTCTCCAGGTTCTCCAGCTTCTTCCCCCGAGGTCCAAAAACATGTTGAGGTTAATTGGTGACTCTAAATTGTCCGTAGGTGTGAATGTGAGTGTGCTTGGTTGTCTGTCTCTAAGTGTAGCCATGTGATAGACTGGCGACCTGTCCAGGGTGTCCCCTGCCTTCATCCTAAGTCAGCTGAGATAGACTCCAGCCCCCCATGACCCGAGTGAGGATTAAGTGGTGTATAGATAATGGATGGATGATGTGGTGAGACAGCAAGTTACACCAACTAGTCCTTTACCAGCAACCTGGTCCTTAGGATCAGTGTTTATTTTTGGCAAAACTCTGTTGTTGTTGTCGTCTAACCCGCTTTCACAGAAATTGCATTGATAAAAAGATCCTATATTTAGGATCCTAAATGGACAAGATATTGAACTATCTCCTCTGAAGAATTATGACCACAGATGAAATGGAGATTAAAATCATCTCAACTCAATTTAGCCACCATTGTATTTGAAAAATAGAGTTTGCCCAGCTATTTGGTCTGACATAAATCTTTGTGGAAGAAGTTTACCCTCTACCCCACAGCATTATCAGATCAAAGAAAAGTAAGAATAAGGAAAAAAAAAACATCAGCCAATGCTTTGTCTGAAGATAAAATGTCTTTTTTTTTTTCTTGTTTAAACTTGTAGATATTTACCTTGTTATGACCACAAATGAGTCTACTGCTATATTTCCAACTCTTAAACCTAACCAGCCTTGAAGCTTATGATTTAAACTTCAGAGAAAGCCCTCTTGGCAGAAAAGAACTTACTGTTTCAGTAGCACTAAGTCATCTTCTAAATTCACAGTGCATTGCCTATTCATCATGGAAACAGTCCAAGACTTAATTTCTTTATAAGGCATGAGGATGTTAAACTACATATGGGGAATGAATTGGAGGACTTCTGAAACGCTGCACTCTCTGTGTCCTCCCTCTGTGTTTGTCTGTTTGAGTCTAACTGGCAGAGAGGGGCGAAAAATGAGGGAAATGCGAGAGACAAGACAGCTGTATCGGATCCCCAATTAGGAGCTACCACACACAGAGACCAACCTGCGCTAAAGCGTGCACTGTCACACGCATCCTCGGGCCGAGCGCACGCAACTCGCAATCACGCAGGACGTGCACGTATACATAATGTATACATCCACTCGCAGACGTCCTGGAGAGATGTAGAAACGATGTGGGTTTGTTTGCGAGCGCGAACCGCGGTTCAGACGACATCAAACGACGAGCATCCATAGGCTGACGGTGTTCCACAAGGGAATGAAAACACCTCTCTGATGCTGCAAGGGCCCTCTGAGGACTGTCATTAACACTTCACACGCACAAGCGCAGCCAGGGTGCACACAGATTTTTGTCAAGCCTGCCAAAACTCGGCGCACAAGAGTTTCGTATTGACATTCCTCCTTAAATCTCAGCAGTCGAGAAAATACTGTCAATTTCAGCAGTGTTACTGTTCTCTGTGTATCGCGCTGGAAGATATCAAAACTTCCATTTTGGCAAGGATTCTAAAGAGCCTCCGCGTGTTGAGGAGGACACAGAGCCTCGTCCTAAAAGAATTGTCACACTGAAAGTCAGTCTGTCAGCTCTACTCCCCACCAACCCAACCCCGACCGATGCTGTGGAAAGGCATTCTTCTCTGGCTTTGCACTGTGTTGTGGAGCTTTGTAGCGTTTCTGTGAAGTCAAGGAAAATAGAGAATTTTAGGTTAGCCAGCAGCTCCTGTAGAGTAGTTGATACCTCATGATACAAAGAAACATTGTAGGCAGGGAGGTACCGCTGCAAGACTGGAAATGAGCTGAAGGGTGAAAATCTATAGAACCACAATCACAAAAACATGTCAGTATATCATATCATATTAATGCTCATTCAGTTTTAGGGATTTCACTCAAAATCCAGCGCACACACTCGTTCGTGCTTCCAAGAGTATTGCTCCACTGTTACTTCACACCTCCCTTCTATTATCGACTTTATGGCAAATTAACCACTCAGATATGTTTCAGAACGATTTCACTCGTCGTTTTTTTTGGACACAGTGGAAAGCAGAGGAATAAGGAAGTGCTGATTCCAACCATTTGGCTCCGTTTCATCCTGTGTTGGTATGTTTTAAGCATTTCAATGGCTTTTATGAGTGTCTCACATGTCACCGCCGTCGGGTGAAGGGCAGGTCGATGTTATTTCAACTCAGTCCAGGCTTCTGCTGGAATCCGCGGAAGGGTTCCAGCTGGGACTTGAACACAGAACGGGACATTCTGAACTTTCCTTTCCTCTTTATTCCAGCCTCCTTTCTTCATCATCCAATCTATTATCAATACTTTATTTCTGTTTCTTTCCCCCCGACAAAAGCAGAATGTGACAGCTGTCTGGATAAAATGGAATATTACCACAGAACAGAATCCAGTGTGAGACACCATTTTGGATGACGCAGTGTTGTTGTAATTTGACATTTCCCCAAGGCCATGGCATCATCATCCTCTCCTCTCCTCTCCTCTCCTCTCCTCTCCTCTCACCTAAATTGTGTAACCGGAGAAGGAACAGGTGGATTTATACGTGTACGTCACACGCATTGATCTGATGATAACACACACAAACACAGTCGCACATTTTCCGTTTTCCACTTGTGAAAACAGACAACTGTGAACGTATTTCACAGCGTGTCCAGCCAGGTACCGCTCTCCTTCTCCTTCACATTCCCTCCATCTCTCTCTCTCTATTTCTTTTTCACACACACACATACGAATGCACCAGTGAACAAACAGAGTCTGGAAATGTTTCACTTTTCTGCTGGGGGAAAAAAAAAAAACACAACCTGCCAAGAACACTGATGGTGCATGAGATCTTAGTCATGCATTTAAACTCTACAAACACACACACATGCATACATTCAGTTGTACCTACACCAGTATTTGTGTGCTTAAATGCATCCGGGCTCATACACTCACACATGTGCCGTAGGTGTTTACACTCACACGCATCGAGCTTGAGTCAGAAGTCACAGAAGAGCTGGTAGTGGCATGGCCAGATGGTGTGTGTAATGTGTGTGTGATTACTGCTTTGGTGTTGTTGCTCTGTGATGTTGCCTCACGTGCGCATCTGCATGTGTGTCGGTATATGTGTGGGCGATTAGTGTTTTCCATGTCTAGCTCCCCAAACCACATGCCAAAGATCTTGTTTACCACCAGCCATGGCTTTAAAAAAAAAAACCACCAGACAAACATCAGATTTGATTTCAGCCTGTCACAATCAGTAGGTTTGTAAATACCCTAAAAATATCTTCAATTCCCTGAAAGAAAATATGTAAAAAGATCGATCATTGTTTGATTTTTTTTTTTTTTTCCATCTCGCAACAAACAATTTCTCTCTGCTGAATTGGAGATCATAAGCTGCTCATCTGTCATGTTATGTGTGATAGCAGCCTTTTAAAGCCTATTTTTCTGTCTTTATTTCTAAAGTCTCCTGTCCCAATAAAGTTTGATGTGAGGCTGTCAGGCGAGCGAGTCTCTGTTCGCTTCCTCTCACTGACAGAAGCAGTTGGTTGACAGAGACGCTCCTGATGGTGACAACTAAATGATCTCTTCTTTATTAAACACCTCTTACTATCTCTCCATCTCTCCCCGACTATCCCACTTCCTCCTCGCCTTTAGTGCCTCTTTTTATCTTTTGACTGACTGCTCTCCCTCTCCCCATCTATTTCTCATTCCTCAGAGTCCCTCCCTCCCTTCTCTTGCTTTTTTTTTCTTTTCACCCTCTCCGCTCAGAACCTCCTGCATTGTGTCCTCATTGAGTCTTTTCCGTCTCCACCCTGGTTGTCTCTCTTTGTTTCTCTAAGAGGGAATATACTTCCATCCTTCACCTGGGGCCGTCACCCAGTCAGCTAGCCAGTCAGCCAGCTTGTCAGTCTGTCAATCTGTTTGATAGTCGCTCGGCCAGCCAGTCAGTCATTGGGCAACAGTGTGAAAACATTAATTAAAAAGTCTCATCCACAAAGCAAGTCAGTGATCCAGGCTGATCTCCGCGATCCAAGCTTTCTGTCTCGGTCTTTTTCTGACGCTAGCCTCCTTTCCGCCTCTGTTATCCTCTCTCCTCATACCTTCTGAGCCTCTTTCTCAGCTTTTTCTCTGTTTCTTTTGCCCCTCTTTCCAGGAGCACTGAAAGACTCGTCTGATAAGAAACATTATTAACTTTTTTCTTTTTTCTTTTTTTCTTTTTTTTCTGAGAACCTGGAGAACAGAGAGCTGGAGAATAGGAATGGGATGGAGGGGGAAAATAAGGGAAGGAGACAAAGAGAGAGGCAGAGATGTCAAACATAAGGAAGCGAAACGGACAGGAGACAATAAACGTTGGTAGAAAACACAGACAGAAAGCGCTGTGGAGGCTGTGTGTCTCTTTCGTTGGGCCTTCTAGCAGGATTGGGTGCAATGCAGACGGCCATTACCATCATTTATGAGACAGTTCTGTCTGTGTTCTGAGGCCTACGGGAGGGATTTGAAACAGATACGGACATAAAGGATAAATAGAAGCATAGATAATAATAAAAAAAAGATGGCAGCAATAAGATTTTTTGTGATTCCCCTGAGAATGTGGCTGACATGTTAACCTGGCATAAAGTTTAGCATGCTAGCTTAGCATAGAGGCATGCTAACTTTTGGTACTTAGCTTTGAGCTGAAGCTGCTGGATTAGTTTCAGGTATTTAATAACAAACCAAACTACTGGACAGGCTAAAATTGCGACATGACGACTTCACTTGATGAGTTATGTAGCGTTGCATAATGTTAATAATTCATGAATTTCTTTACAAAATTTATGGCAAACCATCCAGTAGTTGCAGAGACACTCCGAACCACGAATGTCAACCTGTCCTGCAATTGATGCAAATTCTGGGGCTGAAGTTACTGTGATTCATTCTCTGGACATCGTGAATGTTTATACAAAATGTAATAGTAATCCATTCTTTAGCTGTTTTATTGTTTGGACCAAAGGGATGAATGACCAACCGGCTGACCAACCTTGCCTCTAGCTTAGTTCAACATGTGCAGAATCACAGAACAACCAACATCACTCCCAGATGTTCAGAATTCTAAACTGGTTCAGTGACTAATCAGAATGTTTTATTGTTTTTTTTTTTTCTACAGATATGGAAAAATTGTGTCAACAAAGGCCATCTTGGACAAAAACACCAATCAGTGCAAAGGTGAGTAAGCGTCACCTGTAGCCTTGCAAAGACATTCTACACTTCACAAACATAGATTTTGATGTAAGTCTGGAGAACATCCATTGGATTTGGAAGTTTAAAATCAGAGCAATCAATGTGTACTATGGGGAGTGGTTTTGTTTTTATAAATCCCTTCTTTGTCTACTTTTTGCAACCCCAATTAATCAATGCCCAGAAGTTTTTACGAAAACATCAGCAGACAGTTTGACGTCAGAATCAAGTCCATGTGTTTGCCTTTGAGTTGTGTGTTTAGCAATGCGGTAAGGGTGTGTGTTTTTACACTGTATACAACACGACGGCACTGACTGCCATAAAAAACCATGTCGTCCTTTAATCTATCTAAATGATGCACTACTGGAGCGTCTTTATTTTGTTTAACTCCTCTATGATGATGATTTCTGGATTGCACGCTAATGATACTCAGAGTCGAGCAGCTTTTGAAAGCAAGATGTTGGCATTGTTGTCACAGGCCGAATCAAAATGGAGAACACCATACAATAACCACAATGTGTTTCGAATAGTCTCTGTGGTGAACGAGGCTTGCTCGAGTGTCTTCTGATGAGGGTCTGCCTGATTGTTGGAGTGGTTTGAACAAAGCACTAATCAATATGATTGTAGTCGTCTGCTTCTGAAGAGGAACACAAGAGCATGTGTTCAGCATGATTGCTGCTCATCTACCGGGGCTGTACTCAAAGGTATACTGACATGCTTTAGGACAACAGCACAAATGCCCTGTAATCAGCATTTCAGTTTAAACAGTATGAGTGAAGGAAAACTGAGTCTGATTGATACTGATGGCAGGGATGTAAATGTGAATTCTAAGACTTCTTCTGCGCTGATTATGATAAAATATTTGGAGGAAATGATTGCACTCCTGCCTGTCTTAACATTATAATGGGAAAACCAAATCTCAGTGAAGCTCCTCTAAAAACTCTTTTACTCCAGTTATTATCTTGGATCTTTCTAATTGGCTAGTTATGGAAATCTTACAAACTTCATCATTCCGGTACCTGCTTCGGCATCACATAATCAAATATGGCTTTGAGCTGTGAACGCACATTGAAATGCCTTTCCTGACATGATTACAGCATAGCCAAAGGGAAGGCAGAAAATTCTATAAACCCAGTGATAATTATCAGTTATTCTTCCATTTTCTCAACTCATTAAATTTTTTCATTGGTGTTTCCTGAAATGAGGTTTTTTGAAAACCTGTTTTAGTACAGCCTCCGTGCTCCAGTTCATGATTTTTATGTTTGCCAATTATGGCTTCATGCTTCTTTGTAGTATGGTTTACAAATGGAGATAGTATCTATTTAGGCTCACATTGCATCCAGTGCTTACAAATTAAACACAAAACCCAACTTAGTCTGCTTTAAAGGAGAACACAGGGAAATGTTCGTACTGTTAACTAATCCCACTCAAAAATCTTTTTTCTTAAGTGTCTAAAGCTCATTCCTCTCTACCATAGCTTCACAAAAGACTGTCGAAAACACATCAGTGAGCCACACTGTTGTACTGGCATGTTCCTTTATTGCCATAGACATGGGCATTGGAATTTATTTTGCATCAATCCCACATAGTGCTGTTTCCATCAATATTTACCAGAACATTAAATGTGTATTAACCAGCAGCTGGAAGGAGTCCCCAAATACAGTATTTACACCTGTTTTGTATAAAACTGTGATGGCAAGCTATTGCAGGCAATTGAAACAGTATGTTTTGTGACGAGTGCGGAAGTTGGAAAGTATGAAGTGAACAGCGAATGCTCATCTTTTCGTATGATTTGTTGACAGCGAGAAACAGATAAGATGACACTTGCCTTAAGCCTGAGATATACATTGGTGTGGTTGTGAACGCCCACACGGACCATGAGTTTGCTGCCAATAATTTAGGACTGCATGTAATACCATGTCTCTTTTGGATTCCTCTTTAAGATCAGATAAGTGAATAAAATTTGATGCAATACGAATAAAAAACAGATTGATTTAATAGTCAGCAAGCCATCAGATATTTCACAACATCAGTTAATGGCTTCAGGCCCAAGAAACAAATTGACAGCCTGGTTTAATCACATTCAGTCACATTTCATGCGCTAACATGTTTTGATTAATAATCAATCACGAGCAACGACTTGAGTCTGTAGCTGAAGATGCACCTGATGCTGTGCATGGAGGTTTCCGTAAAATAAAACAAATTTGACTTGTGCACATTTACCGTATTATTTACACATGTAAAAACAAGATTTTTAAAAAGTCACTGAGACAAAATCACGTTGGTGAGAACTGATTGCTGAAAGTACGTCTTGCAACTCTCGTTTAATGTTTATTATTCGCATTTTCAGAACACATTTAAGACTCTTTTTAATACCAGCACAGTTGAAATGTTCTTTAAATCCACATTAACAATTAGAGTTTCTTTCTTTCTCTTTTGTTTTAAGTAGATGCATGTTTCACGACAAGAATGTGTGTTTTCTAGTGAATATTAGGGGTTTTCTCTGCATCATTTTTGGCACTATAGCCTGGATATCTTCCAGACAAGACCTTTATGAATACTAAACATTAAAGAGACTGTTTCAAAATGCAATCCCCGTACATGCGGCCATAAATTGATGCTTATTATTTAATGTACCTAGAATACCCATAATGCAACAGCTGCAGCCGTTAGCATAGGCGAGTTTTACAGACTGTGGCCCTCATCAGCAATTTCCCTCCTTGTGATGGAGACTTCATACATCTCTTAGCCAGTTGTTAACTCACAATGAAGGAGTTTCATTATCAGTCGGCCATTAGAGTGCCTTACAACCGGATAAGTGTTGGTTTGATTGCAAAGGCATTCAGTGGGGACAAGATAAGTGCTTAGCGTGACTAAGAGAGTACAAATTGGCACAGAGAGTTCTCTTGGAAAGGGAGGGATGGATGGGCGGAGGCATGGGGAGGTGGAGGGAGGGGGTAAAAATAACCTGGGGCTGACAGAAAAGGAAGGGGACCCTTTGAAACTGATGATTTAGCAGACAGCCTCTTCTTCTCAGCGAGATTTTTGCAGAGAGGAAACAGCGGTAGAAAGCACGAGATGTGTAGACAAAGAGACAGGTAAATAAATAAAGTCATGTTCCTTTGCAGTCTGAAGAGATACTCTCTGATCGGTTTGCATGCTGTTGTCATGCGAAAACCTTGCGACCCCAATTTCTGTGTTGTTCTTAGTTCATCTTTGTCGCTGAAAAATTGATGCTTCTCACTGAAAAAAATCTAGGTGTAATAATGCAGTGTACATATAATGAAATGAAATGCACTATTTTTAGAATTAGTGTTTAACTGTAATTTTAGTAACAAAGAAAGCAAAGCCTTTGCTTTATTCTCTAAAATAAAATAAAGGCTTTCTTTGTAAAGTCCTCAGCTTCGTAGCAAGCTCAGTGTTAAATACACTGACAGTTTTTCGTTAGCAGTGTGGGAGCTCTGAGGGAGGGAGAGGGCACGCAGCACAGGATGGAGGAAGGGAGAGGAAACCACTTTAGATTGTAAAGGATTTCCATTTCCCAAAGACAAGCACCCTCCTTCTCACTGTCTCCATGTCTCCTGCCTCCCCCCCGCCTCTCTCTCCGTCTCCCCCCGACTCACTGCCACCCCCACATTCCTCCTTTGCTCTGTCTCTCTCCTTTTCCCTCTGTACTTGGTTAGCCTATTCTAATGGCCCAAGGCCAGGAACTCTGGGAGCTCAGGAGATTGGATGGGATCTGTGTGTGTGAGTGTGTGTGTGTGTGTGTGTGTGTGTGTGTGTGTGTGTGTGCACTCTAATGTTTATCTGTGCTTCCATCTGTGTCTGTGAACGCATATGTGTGTATTTATGTCTGTGCTTCATAATAATTTTTTTTTTTTCATTCACGAGTGGAATATTTGTCAGGCCTGACCGAGCAAGATGAATTTTCATTTCTGTGTCATCATAAGGCCACAGATGGGAGGGACGGGACACAAATGAGAAGGATTATATAATTCACAGATATTATTTTCATTCTTCCGTTCCCTGGAAAATATTCTTATCATCGTGCATGCAGAAGCTATCATTTACATTTACATGAGATGAGTTTTCACTGAACTAAAGAGGGTAAATATTAATGCATAGTATATGAACATGCACAAATTACATGTTGCACAGAAGAGTGCTGCAGTGATCTGGAAAACTATCCATCAGCTTGGAAGGCAGGCATCTGCTCACCGACTCAACAAAGCGTCCACCTCGCTGAAGTGTCCTTGAGCAAGACAATGAATTCCTACCAGCTCCTGGGGTGTGTTCTGTCGCTGATACTTGACCCCTGACCTCCCTGGAGAGAGGGGCAAATACATTTTCAGAAAACACAGATCTCTCCTTGAGTGATGAATAGCCTCAAAACAAATGGCACATTCTCTTCAAGGCTGATGTTTTGTCACACCAAGCTAGTCAGTGAGATGAGCACTTGGAGGAAAAATGTCCCCATCATTTATGCCTATAGAAGAGTGAATGGTGTCTGGTGATAGGTGTGATGTATTTCTGAGGCCGAGCCGACATTCATCTGCGCTAGAAGTGTAAAATATAGACCGAGTCCTGGTCGTCTTTAGATGTAAGGACTAACTTGAATGTGCAGGGCAAAGCTAGATTACATGCCAACAACTACAACAGCTCAATATTTTATTTACAGAGCATGTACAAGGCTCCTGAGACACAAACTCAGTTTTCTGGTGCTGTAATACTAAGGATACATTTTACTTGGGCTACACAGTTTATCAGTAAATCACTGTAAACAGAGCAGCCCCATGAAGTGGCTCTCTGTTACACTGTAGATTAAAGCCTCAAGCTTCTGATGGCCGTAAAGTTCACTTGATTGCATGCAATGTTTTCACTCTGCAGAACCTCATAGCTTACCACCATTAATATTAAATAGTTCGCTGATTATGTTCAGCTTCTGTGGAAAAAAAAAAATAACTGCATTAAAACTGTCAGATATGATAATGTAATAATAACATTAATATACAGTTAGTTAATATTATGTGCATGTAGTTAATGTGGCCTGGACCTCTACTGAAAGTTGATAAAAAGTCAAACCTTAGAAAAGAAAGATGCATTCTTTTGGGTTTTTTTATTCTAAAAAAAACATTGAAACAACCTGGCATCAACATGTACAACATTTTTCCAAGTGCCCAGAAGTATTACCAATAAAAAAGATGGGGGCTCCACATGCTATAGATTTTATTGTATTTTCGTCACCTCGCAGCTAGAAGGTCGCCAGTTCACATCCCGGTGAGGACACCCAGGATCTTTCTGCGTGGAGTTTGCATGTTCTCCCCGTGCAGCGTGGGTTCTCTCTGGGTTCTCTGGCTTTCTTCCACAGTCCAAAAACATGTTGATTGGTGATTCTAAATTGTCCATAGGTGTGAATGTGAGTGTGCTTGGTTGTCTGTCTCTAAGTGTCCAGGGTGTTCCCTGCCTTCGCCCTAAGTCAGCTGAGATAGACTCCAGCCTGTAACACACAATGTCCCCCAACAAATTCTATGATTTATTTTATTAGTATTACTTAATTATTTTCTTTGCATTGACTTATTTATTATTTCCTCGTGTCTTCGTTGTTTGCAGTCTGTAATGCACATTGCCACACTAGTTTTAAAAGGTGCTACACAGCTTAGGTGTTGTACTGAAGATGTAATCTGCTGCTATCAAACAAAAGGCCTCTCTGCTCTGGGCTGTTGGTGATTGAATTATCCTGTGTGGACTGCGTATCGGGTTTTATTTCCCTACTAATTGCACGTACGGTCTGTAGTTAAATAAACACCCATTAGTTAGTTTGAGATGTGAGTTATGGAACTTTTCAAATTTTTCTGGAATAAAATGAAAGCATCCTACCATGCTGCTGATGAATACTGTATGCACATTCTCAATTAGCTGAAGTGTTTTGGTGTGGCCCTAATTAGATAAATATAGATTAAGTACAAAAACAGTGAAAGCTCGTGTGGTGTGCTTATGTTTGCATATATTTATGAAACTGTTTTCACTGCATATCTGTGTATCCATGCCTGTCTGGATCCATATTTGTCACAGTGACTAATGTGTGTGCATTATATGTGTATGTACCACAGTAAGAACTTGCATGTGTGTTTGTGTAACCCTATTTTGGCTAAATTATGGGTTTCTCATTAGCAACAGTATAAATATTTGTGTGTGCAGTGCAGATCTTGCTGTGAAAGCAGCTTGCTGCCTTTGAACAATAACAAATCATCTGCTTATCAGCAAAACCGAGCGTGGCTCCAAATCCAGCAAAAGACAGACAGACAAGAACAGATGTTAGGAATGAAGTATGCGTGTGCATGAGTGTGTGAGATTCCCTCATTCTTAACATGTTTACATTTTGGATTGTAATAAGTGAGGCTTTTTGAAATGTGGATCATTTAATTGTGTTAACACGCAGCCCACTCAGAAACTGCAGCTGGAATTTCAAAGCTGCTGCGCTTTCTGAGAATTTCTCTGTGGCCTCATGCATGTGTGTCAATATTTCTTTTTTACAGTCACACAGTCAAAACCGTTCTCACACAAGCACGTCTCAGCTTTGCTCACATGTGCCACACACACAAACTGCTGGTCTCACTGCAGACAGAGTATGTCTTTTAGTTTTTGCTTTTTGACATCTCTCTCCAGTCGGACCAATGTGAAACAGTGAAACAGCGCATATTTCTGAAAGCAGAGATTTGTGCTCTTTGTCCTTCAGTGCATCCTGTAGGGCCCAGCCTGGATCCCCAGAGCTCCTCTAACAGATACATTGTCCACATTTGGTAGACGGGGACACAGAGACACACGAACCGATGCGTACTTTATTGCAATAAAATCGACTGAAGCTCATTCTCCTTTGTGTCTTTATTTCTTTGAAAAAAAGGCTCTGAATCACTTTAATTGCTACATTAAATGTGGAGAATTTTTCTGGATGTCACAGTTACAGAGGCATTCGGTATTGAGCCGCCACTATAGGAGCATACAACACGTGGTGACAGATTTAGTGTAGTACAGGGACAAAATGACCTCAGCTGCAATACAGTGGGATATTAAAAGTCAGATAATAGGAAGGTAGTAGATTGTACATGTAAAAGTAAGGTGTTTTAAGGTTTGAGTCATACACCATATATATCTACAGAGAATATCAGGTGAGCAGCCATACATAGATATATTTTTGCAGGATCATGATGAAATGCAAAAAAAACTTGCACAAAGCATGCAGTTCCATTTTTTTTTAAAAAGCCACAGTGCACGAAAAGTTTGGTAATAAACAAGATAGAAAGAGTTACTGTTATGACACCAATTCTGTTAATGTTCTGTGCTAAAACACATTTAATGGGGGAACTAGCAGCTTTCATTAAATACGTGACTTGACTTGATTTTGACACATTTGTTGAACTTATGCGGCGTTGAAAACAAAACACAGGCTGGGACTTCTGATAGAAATTAGCATTGCTTTGGCTCAACAATATTCAGAACATTGCCTGATCCTGATTTGCTTTGTCTATTATTTTTTTCTCCTCACCCCCACGCGTCCTTCCCATCATTTTCTTCTTCCCCTGTTTTACCTCTGTTTTGTGTGTGTGCGCAGGCTATGGCTTTGTGGACTTTGACAGCCCTGCAGCAGCCCAGAAGGCCGTGGCCTCGCTCAAAGCCAGTGGAGTCCAGGCACAGATGGCGAAGGTAAGCTTCACCCCATCCTGCACTCTCTGGTCTGATTAACTTGTTGTTGTGTTCAGGTGTTTGGCTTTCCTGTGGTGTTGTAAACTCTGAAGAAAATTGATGGTGACAGCAGGTGAAAATCATGTGGGTGTTTTTTTTTTTTTTTGTAGTTATAATGACAACAATGGAATGATAATAATCTTTATAATGACCACAGGATTTAGTGATGCTGTTACAATGATTCATGTGAGACCGATAGGTGCAGCTTTCATCGAGTAATTGATGAGATTGTTGATTCAGTCCATGATACAGTTATTGATTAACGACTATGGCCATGATGGGAATATCGATCAAAAAGCATGGAGCAAATGATTTAGATGGCAGAGGTCATTTCCAACCATCCTACATGCTTTCTTTCTTTTTTTTTTTTTGGTCTTTCTTCCGCCCTGTGTTTTTTTGTGTGATCCTCTTGTACTGCCCTCCATCTTATTTTCAAAATGATTTGTATTTGTGTTTGTAGACGCGTGTGTGTGTGCGAGAGAGAGACAGAGGGAGGGAGTGTTAAATCAAATTTACATGCATACATTAGCATGCATCACCTCACTGCGTGAGTAGAAGTGAATACGCCTGTCGATGTCTTCTCTTAGAGGAAGCATGCGGGTCACTCGGCAGCGTGTGTGTCTGTGCAGACGACAATGCTGTGCCAAAACATGTGGGCCTAACCAGCACAATCACATTATCCTTCCATGCCTGGAAGAGAAAGACAGAAAGACACTGAAAAGCCTGCCTTGTTTTCAGATTCATTAAAGCTGTATCGCTGCATACTTCCTTTTATAAATGAGAGAGGAGTGCAATTAAAATGGGCCAGTCTTCAGGCACCAGGAGCATCCCATTGAATTAAACAGCAACAAGCCTCTGAGCCACCTTTGCCTTGCTCTTCTATTAAACCTCTTTTCATTAGGCTTCCATCTCTTATTTTGTTCCTAACGGCTGGGGGTGGTGGAGGAGGGGTGGTGGTGGTGGTGGTGGTGGGGGCATTTGGAGCAGCAGTGTTGATGTGTTTAGCTGTTATTATGGAGGGAAGAACCCTCGACTCCTTGGAGATTGAGTTTTCCAGAGGGATGGAATGGAGGGCAAGAAGTCAATTCCAAATGAAATTACACAGACTTCTTACTGTTTCATGAACTAATTATGCAGAGAGCTGCTGATGTCCCACCTAACTTTGCAGAAACCGCGTACAATGAGCAAGTCGGTCTCAGAAACACTAATGTGGGATTTCCTGTTCCAGTCTTGAAAATTTTGTAAGACGAGCAGCTTAATTTGGGTTTGACAAAATCTTGGTTTTAATTAGACTGGCTGGGACAATTTGTCAGAGTGAAAACTGCCACGCTACTTCCCTCATCAGAGATACACAGAGATTTTGTAGGCTAGCTTGGACAGGCAGCTTTTGTTCTTAGATCTAATCTCCAAAATAGTTGAGAGCTTTCCAACCAGAGACAGCAGTAAGGTGGCAGTAGAGAGGAGAAAAGGAGGCGATTAGTGAAAGAAAGATGAGTCATCTAAGAAAGAGGAATATTGATTATTACGGATGAAGGGAGAGGTTTGAGGGGGAAAGATTTTGGAGATAAACTGATCTGACACTGAATATCCCTACTGAGCCAGTGTTGGACTGATATAACAAATGGCATCTAATCTATAAATTTATGTACTCACTAAAATGTCCAAAAACTTGAGTTTGTGAAATGTAAAGTTAGAGTTAAAACATTATATTGATAACATGAATGGTGTCCAGTGTGGATGTTGTTTCAGGATGCTCCCCCTGAAGCTGATGCTTTCTCTCATTACTGCTTTTCTTACCTCTATCAACTCACATAGCGTTTGTTTATTTGCAGCATATAAGTAAACAAATGACATTAAACACATGTATGTCCTGCCGCTTCATTTTCTTACTTTGTAAAGTTGCTTTCAGCTGCCGGGAAGCACACAAACATGTTTACTACATTCCATCACAGAAAAACACACATCCGTGCCTTGTAAAGTGTAATCTGTTTGTTTTATAGTGAACTAAAGGGGGATATGTGAATGCTTACTTCCTATAGTTAAGTCAAAGTAGTGATAAAATAGTTGTGAAAAACATTTCTGTACAGGCAATTTTAGTGGTACACGTTAACCCTCTGAACCCCAATTTTTCACATTTTCATTTTTTCTCACTTTTGGCTCTTTGTTGTGTTTTTTTTTGTTTGTTTTTTTAATGCATCTCCTTGGAAACTACAACACCCCAGCTAGAAGGGGATAGAAGTCAAAAATGTCTTCCATGCAGTATAGCAAATGCATATTACAGTTAATTGTACAGCAAGAAAATGTAGTTGAATTCCTTTGATTATTTTACAACAATGGGGAAAAAAGAAAATGAAATCAACATGGGCAACATTTTTCCGAGTACTAACAGGTGTTAACAATACAGACAAAAATAAATGGTGACTCTACATTCCATAGATTTGTATTTATTTGTTCCTATACTTTCCTATCTGCTCTGTGTAAATAACCTGAAGTTCAGCTCAGTTCAGCCAAGAAGTCTTTGTCATTCGTTGTTTGCAACTGAGTCACTAATGGCTTCACAGCTGAGGAGTATGGCTATTTGCTTTATACTTTTTTTTCTTGGATGTTGAATTGCAGTTGTTGCCGACCTTGTTGTCTACGTTGTCCTGATCGTTGGTTCTACCAAAGAAGCCGCTGCTCTTACTTTTCTCCCTCGCTGTTTTTCCTCCACAGTATTTTCTACAACAAAGCCACAAATCCACTGCTTCCACATTTACAAGATTTTCTATGAAAATAATCCCTTCCTGTTTTAACGTGGCTTAGATGCAACTCTGCTCGCCTCAGAATGTGCACATCTAGGAACTTTCATCTGCACCCATCCGGTCGACTGTTTGCTGCAGCTTGAGCACACCAGCTCAGCAAAGGCTCTGTTCAAACACTGTAAAGCAACTTTACAAAATGCAGTGGCAAGTTGAAGTAATTAAGTCATACACTGAGTCATAAACTGCTTGAATAGCCAAAAAGAATAATGACACAGAAAGGCCCCCTCCAGGTGTAGTCCTTAGATTTGTTACGTATGAAATCTGGTTGTCTCAATTCATGTGTGTGTCTATCAGTGCTACAGTGCAACAGCATGGAGTAAAGGCTCAGCCATGGTGCTGAATGCTTATTTCATTCATATGTCTTCTAGCAATAATTAAAAAAAACAACAATATGGACATTCAGTGGAGCGTCTTTAAAGCAAACAAACAAACAAAAAAAAGGATTAGCATCAGAATACATTAAGGTACCAAAAGTCAATGTATTCATTAAGCAGAGTGGCATATTTCAGAATAATGTATATTGTTCAATTATATTATATTATTGATGCAATAATGCGTTCATCACTTTAATGTTGGGGCGGTAAAGGTGATTAAGTTACTTTATGTGCTTTATCAGCTGGGTAGCTTTGTGAATTTCCCCTCAGGGAAAAATAAAGATTTATCTTAATCTATGATATATTATAATGTCTTTATTGATTATATTTAATTTCACTACACTTATCAAATTAATACAGTGGAGTAAAAAGGACAATATTTGCATCACGGAGAAAAAATCAGAGCAAAATAACTTAAAATACCTTTAGGAGCTTTATATCTTGTTGTGCAAGCAGCCTAAAAAAAATCATCCGTCAACCCCAGAGTTAACTACGATTAGAGGAACTTCCTGACATAACCCACGAAATAATTAGAGCGCAGTTGAAGCACGATGAGACTGCTGGTGTGCATGTAACCGCGTTCAGCGCCAGAAAACCTTTATCCATTAAACCCTGCAGCTCGCACTGACATCTTCTTTGTGGCAGGTGCTTGTTTTGGTTGTGAAATAAATGAGACAAGAAGAAAATACAGCAAGCCACAACGAGAGAGGAGGAGAGGCAACTGTGTGTGTGTGCATGCGTGTGTGTGTGTGTGTGTGCATGTGTGTGTGTGTGTGTGTGTGTGTGTGTGCCCTGCACTCACTTCCTCAGTCTTCTTGGTAATTACTGTTGACCTGAAAGATGATTACTGCTACAGCTGTACTCCCTCCTCTCTCTCGCCGGCTCACTCACAGTTAGTTTTTCTGTCTGCCTGCCTCGTTTTCGCCTTTTTCTCTCCGTGAGCGTATCATTTTCTTGAATAACCATTTAACACTCTGAGCCGTTCGTACACTTAAACTCCTTCTGGTGCACAGAACACTGAAATTTCTTTTAACGCTGCCTCTCATTTTATCATTTTAGCCACCTCTTAAACCATCTTATAACTCTCATTCATCTTTTTTTTTTTTTTAACCATTTAGCAATAGAGCATATCTAGTGACTGATGAGTGTGTGTGTGTGTGTGTGTGTGTGTGTGTGTGTGAATGTGTCCTTTTCTGATTTTTTTTCCTTCTATTTTCTAAGATTCTTATGTGGGTTGGGGCTGGACTTGCTTGTGTCCCCATGTTTTAGAAGTACAGAGTCTTGTAAAAACAAACACACAAAACACAGACTCAGCTGTGTGTGTGTGTGTGTGTGTGTGTGTGTGTGTGTGTGTGTGTGTGTGTGTGTGTGTGTACAATAACAGTTACACAGGACCAAGGTCACTATGCTAATTAGAGAGATGCTACCACTGGCAGTGACACTTCACACCTCCCTCCCTTCTTCCCTCCCTTTCTTCTTCTCTCCTCCACTTTGTCCTTGGCACCTCCTGTCTTTCCACTTCTCTGGTCTCTCTTTTATTTTGTACTTTCCCCTCTTTCTTTCTTTTTTTTTTTTTTTTTGAGGCCTAGTTTGTCTGACCCCCCACCTGCAATCTCCCCATGATTTTCTCCTCTTCTGTTTTTCCTCACCTTCACTCTCTCTCTATGTGTTTATGTGTGAGTGTATTTGTCTACAGCAGGTGCTGCACTGCCTCCTTCAGAGTCATTAGTTACAGGGTTGAGTGAGGACAGCGTGAAGGGTAGAAAGAGAAAAGGGCTGGATCTTTAATTTGTTGTATGCATGTTGTCATGTCTCATTTGGAAGTGATGTAAACACTTAAATTAAGCTACATCTTGTTTTCTTTCTTTCTTTCTTTCTTTCTTTCTTTCATCTATTGTATGCATGTTGTCATCTGTGGTCTGGATGTGATGTGTAAAATAGGCTACATCTTTCTTTCTTTCTTTCTTTCTTTCTTTCTTTCTTTCTTTCTTGCTTTCATTCTCTCTCCCTTGTCTTCTGCTTGCATGTCTGGCAAAAGCCAGAAGCTGGATGTTCCCTGGACTTTGTTTACTGATATAAACAGTGTGTGCACGCTTTCTTGACTGTGTGCATGTATGTGTGTCTGTGCACTGCCTCTGTATGCCTGTATTTTGTGCGTGTGTGTGTGTGTGTGTGTGTGTGTGTGTGAGTGTGTGTGTGTGTCTGACAGCTGAGGTTAGTGATGGGAAGAGGAGGGCAACAGCGCCGACTGAGATATAAAATAAAGATGAGCGCAGACAAAAACACATACACAGGAAGACATGAACATTTCTCTCTTTCTCGTTCTCCTTTTTCCTTGTCTATCACTCTCTCGTTTATTTCTTTCGGGAGATCATGTTCCCTTCTTTTTTCTTTCTCCTCTGCCTTTATTTTTCTCCTTCATTCACCCATTTGTTCAAAAATGTATTTCTTTCCTTTTTGTTTCTTCATGTTTTTTTTTGGCTGTCTTGTCTCCTCTTCCTGCCTTTGTCAGCCAGATATAATACACCTCCATCCTTTCATGAGCCAGCATCTATAATGTGGAATGTGGTGGCGCTCTGCTTTCTAAAGCAAACTCTGTGACAGGAAAACAAGTTTCATTTGTAAATGAGAAGACCTGCAGTAATGGCGCTGCGGTGATGTTTCTTTTGTTTTACAGCCTGTTGTGAAATCTTAAATTGCCGATCTCGGATTGCTCTTATCGTAATAAACTATGTGCATTGGATTAGAACAATAGACAGCCATGACAGTGTAGATATATCACTAAGCTCCACCACCGCCATGCTGTCAACAAGCTTGTATCTGGGCAGTTGAATCAAGTTAAAGCCAAAGTGGAATTAGGATTCTCTCTCTTTTAGTGTAAGGAGATATAAATTGTCATTATTCTGCAGCTAATCGTGATATTTTTGGGGGGAATTTTTTCAGAATATAAATCAGTTTTTGGACATGTTGGTGGAAGCAGCTGGTGTTGCAAGAACACATGCCATCAACTTCAGTGGTGCGTCTCTGAATGTCATACTGCAGAGCTTACGAATGTTGATACAAGATGTTCTTTTCCCCTTAAACAAAACCACACATCCCTGGCTGTCAGTTGTTGGCAATTCACAGCCCTCATGCTGTCACATTTGTATTCCCTGCAGAAAGTGGAAGCTAACAGGCTATACTAACTAGCTTCCACTAAGAAAGTTAAAGACACTAACCCTAGCTCTCTAACATTGGCAGGGATTCCCATGAGATTGTGTTTTGCATAGTGATAGAATAATGTGCTCAAGTCCCAGACAGGAACTTCTTAAAATACACATATTTATTAAATTTATTTTGCAGCAGAATTCACAAATGTTTTGCATATGAATTTGTAATGAAACGCCCTCTTTCTTTAGAAGGAACTTGCTCCTTTTGCTACGCAGGACATCCATCACACCAAATACTATGTCAGATTAGTGTACCACAATAAAAAGTATTACATTTCTGCTTAATAATTCTATGCAGCATGATCAAATTTGTGTTATCCAACTGCCCCGGCCGCAGACAGCTTCTTCTTTTCAGCGGTATTGTTTTACAGTAGTCAAGCATGCACCCATTTTTAAAAATAGCGAAAAAGTCTATTTTTAAAAACTTACATTAGACATTTGAGTAATTACAATGTTCTTGTCTTTCCAGTGTGCTCCATCCTTGTGTCTGTTTCAAGGCAGAGGTGACATTGCACAATACAGATAATGAATCATATTTGGTTTAAACGTGGAGGACAGTGGAGTGGACAAGGACGTGCGTGCATGTTTATTCATAGTACTAAAATAAAAGCTGAATGTATTTGTCTGCACGCGCTGTACTCCTCTGTGCGAACCTGTGTCTTTTTTTGTGAGGCCTGAACACCTCTGGGCCAACAGAAGCAAGGAAGAGGACAATGGGTAGAAGAAGGACAGAAGGGAAGAGAGGAGTGGGAGGGATCCTAGTCAGTGAAACCCAATCGAATTAAATGTAATCTGGCCTGAATGTGCACAACCATCAGCTGCTCTCCAAGCATATTAACCCTGCATTACCAGTCCTGTGCCGCTTGCATGTGTACTTGTGTGTCCTCTTATGTTAGTGTGTGTGCAGGGTGATGGGAGGGAAGGGAGAGAGATGGAGTAGTTAAATGGATAACTGAGAAAAAGGAAGAGATGGATGGAACGGCAGGAAGAGAGAGTGTGAGAGGCAGGGAGATGGGGAAGAAAATGAAGATGAATATAGGTGTTTGTGTGATTAATGCGCCTGTGTTGCATTGCTAATGAAAAAATATTTCTCATCATTACAGTAATCATGATAATTTCTGGTGGCACTTCACAGTTTCTTTATTTTACTGCTTTACTAACTTGTGTATTATACCATCAACAGTGACCGCATATGCACCACAGTAAGTGGTGCAGTTTTATAATTGCTACGGAAATCTTAATAAATAGTCAAAAGTACTTTAAGGAACACACAAAGAGGGGAAAAAAGACTTTCATCTGGATTTTTTGGCTACAAATCTTTGTCATTTCCTATCTGGTCGTTTGCCATCATCTGGCATAGCAATGATATCCCAGTTACATAATGCAAAATTGTATATATACTGTATATATTTTTAAAAAACACATGTTCAATTTCTGCTCCTGGCAAATGATTCTTCTGTCTATAGCACTTCTTGTAGTGTTGAAGAACTTGTATCTTGCTGAGAGCAGCATACTGTAGCTTAAGTGATATGTAGCCAAAAGCCATCCATCCAAAGGGTCCTGACTCATTAATACTTTATGCAATGTGTTCATTAAAAAGGATCATTTCAGTACTTGAAGTAAGAGTCCAGCCTTTTCTGAGATGCCAGAGCCGACAAGGGAAAAAAAAGAGACTGACAAACAAAGAGACGTCACACTGACAAACTCCAGTAGAGGAGTCTCACAGGTTGTGAATACTGTTACGATACGGTGCACTGAAGCATGCTTCTTAGAAAGGGTCTACCCTAAACCTGCTGAAATTAAGCCACAATATTAAAACCACCTCACAAGACTTCTAAACGTGTCCTGTGGTATCAGGCTCCAAGATGTTAGCACGATCCTTTCAGGCCTGTAGGTTGTGAGGTTGTTTTTCCATCACGTCCCTCAGATGCTCAGTCAGATTGAGATTTGACCATCTTTGTCCTCAGCATGTTCCTCAAACCCTTCCTGAGCAATTTTTTCCAGTGTGACATTGCACATTATCTTGGTTAAAGAAGCCACAGCCATCAGATAGAACCATTGTCATGATGGTGTGTACATGGTCTGCAACGATGTTTAGATACTTAGTACATGAGAAAGTGGCGTTCACATGAAAGCCAGAACCCAAAGTCACACTGCCTTCACCAGCTTACCTTCCCCCCATCCTGCTGCCATCTCGTCCCCAGGTACACATCCTACTGTAGGTGCTTTTGGTGATGGTTTCTACAGCTAGACAGCCAGATACACAGCAAACTGCCATGCCACCTTACAATCACAGTCAGCCTTAAGGTTTTCAACATCTGTGCAGCAGTAGCTCTTCTGTGGGACCGGTCCACATAGGCCTTTGCTCCCCACCTGCACCTACAACCCTTTGGTTCATCCATCGTATATACAACTGCATACTGGGAACACCCCACAAGATCTGTCATTTTTGAGATACCCTTACTCAGTCGTCATGACAGTTTAGCCCTTTCTCAGAGTCCCTTAGATCCTTACACCTTCCCACTTCTCTCCCACATATCAACTTTCAAGAACTGACTGTTTGATTGCTGCCAATGAAATCCCCATGGCTGATCAGTATATGTGCAAATGCTGTCAAGGGTTCAGCACCATTTGAATCTTTGCATCAGGTGTGACAGAGATTAGCAAAACAGACTTTTTTTTAATATGAAGGTCCCTGGTTGTTAATTTAAGTCACTGAGTTTTTGCTCTATATCTTTTTCTAGCTATAATGTGCAGTAATCTCTGTGGGCAACAGCAATTAACGCACTGTGAATTCTGCAGTTTCCTGCATCATGGCTGATAGCAGAAATACAGTAAAGAGAAAAACGACGTGGTAGTTAAGTGGTGATGGCTGTTCTCTGACAGAAAAACATCCCAAGAGTTCTAAAGCTGGATTTTTGAGATTCTTTTATAGAGAAAGGTGTTGAAAAGTTTCTGCTGTAAGAGATTTCGGGTGATTTATGAAGACATGCACTGTAATAGAGTTGCTACATAAAGGATCTCTATAAGTTGAGTGCTGAAAATAGAATTTTTACGCCATACAGTCAAACTGGCATACGGTCCATGCTGTCATGACATGAGGTAATAAATATATTCTCAGGAGCGCATACTGTACGGTCAACACACTAATCAAAGTTGAATATTATTGCATGTGCTCAAAGTTATCATTAATTATAACAAATGAAACACATACGTAAGTAGTGACTATGTCAAAGAAAATGTGTTTGATTTCTCCCAAGGGCCTCCTCAGTAGTGAGTAAAACTGTTACTTCTTCATAGCTTCATATTTTAACAATACAAAGCAACCGGCTGTAACAATAACATTTAAAAGGATTTTATTTTAGAAGAAAATGGGATAATACATCTCAAGATTATTTCAAGCATCATTTTGTTAGCACAAAGTGTTTTTCAACTGGTGAATGCCTCATTTAAGAATTAAACCCTTCAGATTCAGCATCACCCCAGCATTACCCCCGAGAGAATGGAAAAACAAAGAGGGATGAGGGAAATATTACCATGAACAGAGGAGGAATGGAGTAGGCAGCTGGAGAGTGGGGGTGGTGCTCGGTTTGATGGAGCTGGGTTGAGAACAGCTCTATAAGGATGGAGATAACTGGAAAACACTATAAAATGCCTATCCTCACATTCTCTGCCTCTGTGGAATTAGCCTTTGAGTGGGCTGTGGAGCGAGGGAGGGTGCACAGAGATTGATGGAGGGAGGGAGTGGGAAGCCCAAACTGTAGCAAGGGAGGATGGAGAGAGATGGAGTGAATATGGAGTGGGCAGCCTGAACTCTGAGAGGGAGGAATGCAGAGTGATCAAGGAGAAGAAGGAAGTACAGGAAGGAAATAAGAGGCTGAAAGAAAAGGAGGGCTTGAGGAAGAAAAAAAGGGTGGCGCTGCATTTAGAACCTTATTCCACGCAGTCTGAGGAATACATATCAGTGAAGTATATTAATGATAGCGAGAGCGGCTGACTGAAATGTCCCTATTTTATGGGGACACTATTACGTCTATTTTCTGATTGGCTGTTCAGTCCGCACATCGCTCATTGTTATTGGTGGCCAGGCATGTTTGTTGTTTATCATTGGGCAGACAGCAGAGTCGGCTAGATTCACAATCCGATGGCATAATTCAGCCATCGATCAAACTTTGTGGACAGCAGTAGCCAAACTGCTCCTCCAGACAGAGAGAGAGAGCCTTTAGAATATCACAAATCAAATGCTGTAACCTTTTAGTACGTCTGAGTCTGCACATGCCCACTGAAAACCAATGAAGCCTTTTCTCTTGCTGTGCCTTTCAGTCTGCCTCTGCCAGTCTTTCTTTTATTTATTTCTTTCTTTCAATCACACATCTCCATTCCGCCTCCTCCTCTTGAAAAGTCTCTTCCCTGAGTTCCTTTGGGTCAGTTGTCTTTGTTGATTTAGACAGGGGTTCACACGGAATAGTGATGATTGTTGAGTTAGACACCTGCAAAGCCTGCTGCTCCTTGTAACATTTACTCAGGTGAAAGATCTGTGGTTCCAGGGAAAATAATGGCACCAGTGTAAGAAATGTTTTGTGTTAATTACCTCAGCGCTGGGTCCTGTTACACAGAAACCAAGTTAGGGGGCTTAAAATATCTCATAGTTACTTCAACAAATGTGTCCTTGTAACAACAAGTTTGTGGATTGTGTATCCAGGTCGTTGTTTTTCAATGCTAATAGCAATGCAAAGAAAATTCTATCACTTGGATGCCTGAAGAGTGTGGCAGCAATGACTACGTTTTGACCGTTTCTGGATCAGACTGTGCTTACATTGTTTCACAAAGAATTATAGATGTATCAGCTTTTACATGCTAATATATCTGTTTTCTTGCCAATAGCAAGGACAGTAGATGAAACCATATCATGCTTTGTCTTATGCATATGAAATTAATGTAGATTAAAGTTTTATAGTACTGTGCTGCAAGTCCAGCACCAGGCCAGAGCAGTTTCTGATTTCATAACAGATAATTATGTGTCAAAAAGAATATTCTTGCATATGTTTCTTAACTATTTCATAGCAAGAATATGCTCTAAGGAGGAACTATTTATTTTGTGTTAATAAAGTAGACCTACTTAAACATCAGCCTTATCAGCTGTTATTTTATTTTCATGTCATCATTTCAGTCTTTTGAAACAATTTTGAAGTCATTTGACAAAAACGGACCTATTATGTTGCATAGATGAACAGAGGAAAGAACAGGTTAAAAGACAGGCATATTGGATATTCTTCACGGCTGGTTGGTTTCCAACTGACGAAAGGGTGAGACGATACATTTTTTCTGCCATTTGAACCTTTCAAGTTAAAGTGACAATTCACATTTAGAAACCATTAGATTTGGTGTTCTAGTCTTTCTGAAGCAGGCTGTGATGTGCGATAAAGCCACCATCCATCTGGCATGTTGACTACAGCTGTTTATTTGTATCATTTGTCTTGATGAACAATTCATTTCTCAATTCCATGAAACTGCCTCCCCTCCATTTTTTTCTTTTCAGCCCCATGCACACTCCAGACATTTTCCTTCCTTTAAGATGAAAATGAAGCTTTTAGTCAGTAACAAACTAACTTGTGCATTTTTTTCATATATTTGGACAAGCAAACATTTGATCCTCTTTAAAACAGTGTCTGCAGATGAAGCTGGTATACTTGAGCACCACAGGGAAAATAAACCTTTTCAATCATTTATTCAGCAAAAATAGTAATAAATGTAATATTCTTCAATGGAAAATATCTAAGTACACACTTGGCCTCAGAAGCTAGTGTTACCCCCTTTAGGGGAAATAACTTCTTGTAGGCGTCTTGCATAATTGTCCACAAGTCTCTGACATTGGCTTTATCAAATTTTTGACTGCTTCTCCATGCAAAATTCTCTCAGTTGCAGATGTTTGAGGGTTTCCTTTCTTACACTGTCCATTTCAAATCTCCCCACAACGTTTCAGTGGGATTCAAATATGTGCTTAGTCCGTACATAACCCTTCCTCTGTGGATTTGTTCATCTGCTTGGGCTCATGATCCTGTTTAAAGGTCCGCTTCTGGTACAGCTTCAACTATTGAACAAATGGCCTCACATGATATGCAAGTGCTGTTTGATGTTATGCAAATGTAAAACATGTAATTCGTAGTTGAAATAGTGACTGCAAGCTGCTCAGTCGCTGAGGCAGCAAAGTAGCCGCAAACCCTAACATTCCACCTCCATGTTTCACAGTTGGTTTGAGGTTCTCCTGAAAAACTGACTTTGGTCTGAGTCAGATACCTCTACTGTTACTGTGGCCAAACAACTCAATCTTTGATTTGTCTGTGCAGAGCATATAATTCCAAAAGGGTTGGTCTTTTCTTATATGTTCACTTGAAAGCTGTGATTTTGCTTTAATGTTCTTTTTTGAGACAAAAGCCTTTTCCCAGCACGTCGCCCATGCAAGTGAAATTTGTGCAATGTCTTTCTGATGGTAGACAGTTGCACTTTGACACCAACAGTTGATGGAGTTACCTGCATGAAATTTTGAGGTTCTTGCAGACTTCTTATTGTATCAATCTGATGCAGATCCAGTGTTTTCTGATGGTATGAAATGGTCACTCTTGGGTTGAGTTTGCTGGGGTGGCCAGTTGTGAACAAATTGATAGTTGTTGAGACATTTATTTCAAATAATTGGGGGATTTAAAAAAAAAGAAAGAAAATTCAATGCAGCACCCATAAGCATCTGCAATTATTTTCCTGAAAGTCTGCGATATTATGACACTCTAAATGCCCCCTTTAAGTCTTTGTTTTTATAGTAATTCACGCTCTTCAATGCAATAACACAACGAATACCTCGAGTAAAACAAGAAGTGCAACTTGGACGGAAAAGCACAAACAATGGTGATTACTCAAACTGATATATTTATCGTCAGTTTATCGTCAGTTGATTGCAGATGTAATAGACAGCATGCAATCAGCTCTGTTAGGTGTCTGTTTAATTTTGCAGGCTTGCCTTCAGCTACGATGAAAACAATTTGGAAATTCTAGATATTCCTTTCAGGGATATTCACATTCTGGCTGGAGAGGACAAACTGGACATTAGCAGCCATGGTTTAGTAAGTAGATAAAAATTCCTGGCTGCCCCAATGAATGTTAAGTATAGAGGTGCTGAGGTCTCTGCCTCTGTGCATGATTTCACAATAAATCACATGTAATTGCTGCATCTATTTTCGTAGCGTGTCTATGTGTTTGTACTGTGTGTGTGTCGGGGATAAGGTCATTGCTAATTGGTGTGCTGGTTAGTGGTGGGTTCTTGGTTATCAGATCCTATATTACTACGATTCGGGCTTATGGCACTGCTGAGAGCCTAAATAGAATACAGACCAGTTGGTGGCGGCTGCTCCTATGACGAATTTTTAATGAGGCTCCGTCTCCGGAGGACACTAAACCTGCTCAATTTGGACTGGGAGGGTTTAAGAACCCTTGTTAGAGCCTAATGGCTTTGTAAGAGGGGAGGATGTGGCTTGTACAGGTGAAATGAATAGATGAATGTGAGTGCGCTGTCATGTGGCGTCCTTGGTAGAGGATATGATGGTAATTAGGCTGCTGTTTTCTCAATGGTGTCCCGGTGATGAGACTATTTAAACTCTTGGTGGTCTGTGTGTTGAAGTGTGTGTGCGTGTATTACGACAGATGAAATTGTTGCATGTCCATGTCTGTGCATGCGTGTGAAAGTGTGCATGAGTGACTGCCCTTTAGTAGTTGCTGACTCAGACTTCTTTTCCCTTTCTAAAAGTAAATAACCTTGGTCCAACAAGCTGTCAGCCGGCCCCACTGTGCCCTCGTACCGACATCTAAAGATGGCGAGAAAATCTCTGCTCTCTCATCTGCGCACCACAGCAGCACACACCACAAGCACATCTTCACAGGGCCTGCATACTGCAAAGAAGTTGTATCTTCAAAAAGCCACCTCCTGATGCAAAACTGGTTCAGTTGAAATGCTTTCATTTGGTGCCAGCAGATTAAATTAATTCCCCTACATGTTGCTACATGTGCTTTGAATGTGTCGTCTGTAGCGGAGACTGATCTTCAAACCAGAGGGCTCGGTTCAAACTCACACACTTGGGCTTGAGAAAAGGGGTTGTTTGCTCAACTGTTTGTTCTGAGAGTGTAATGGCAGTGGCTCTTGTTGCTTTTCATAACAAAGCATAACGGCAGACAATGAAAAAGCAACATCTCAATGAGAAAATCCCAATATTTAGTTTTGAGGTATGTTGTGGTTTCTGCACGGCCAAAGCAAACCAAGCTGAGCCAAACCAAACCAAAATGTAAGAAGGGAATGCAGTTGGCAATGTAATAGGTTTCTGTATTGTAGTATTGTGGTTGTATAGTGTGAAGGGATAACTTTATACTAAAGAAATATTAGTAGAAGTAGTAATAACTACTGTTACTTAAAATTTTCTATTTTGACATTTTTCTGTTTTTTATTTGCACAAAATCACATCTATTATCTCTTTTTTCATTCTCTATTCTGTATCTGTTTAGCTACGTTTAGGTATAAGAAAAGTTAATTTGAAATTTTAAAAAACAAACAAACAAACATATACTTCAGCAGAAAACGTTAAACACAAGAGCAATTCAAAAGCAAAATCCAGTACGCCCTTTCAGCCAATCAGCACACAGCGTTCAGATGATGTAATTCAAGATGGCAGCAACTCTGTTTAGTCGGAGATTTGATGTCTAAAAGCCAATTATAGTATAATTTTAGCTAAACATCATCCTAAAAGATGGATCATTTGGACATAATTGTAAAACTTGTGATTCTATTTTTGTCAGGCAGTGACAAAAAGAACAAGTCTAAAGGTTTTTCACAGAATATGAGATTTTTTAAGTCATTGTAAGAGCATAATAGTAGTGCAGGAAACTAACCTCCACTGCCTGAAAACACTGTAGAGAGTTTGTCATTTGTCTGTAGTGTCTGTGCAGGAGCTGACCAAGAAAAACTGTATTCTACAATTGAAGGACACTAAAATATTAAAGGATGGAAACAGATTTTTTAAATATATTTTTTAGTCTGGCCAGAGGACATGTCATGATAAGATTGTATGAATTTGTAATTTGCCAATTATTAGGCTTTTGTTATTGTAATTTTCAAAACGGTGGCTCCTTAAATGGCTCCTTGAATGGGTTTGACTCCAAAACATGATTTGTGGATTTATTTATGTATTCACAAAAAAAGAAAAAAAAGGGCAAAAGAGTCTTTTGGTGTTTTTGCCAAAATCTAATTCCAAAGAAGAAATACACTTCAATAAAGTTTAATTTTGTATGTTACCTGTGTTATGTCGAGTTATTTTTACTAAATCAAAACAAGCCCTCCAGTTTGATTGTTGATTGATACTCCACGGGGTGCAGAAAAAACAACACGGTTTCTGAAAATTTCTGAAAGAGCAGAGAATTTTTTTTAAATCTATCTATATCTCTTTGCCTGTGTTTGTTATTGTCAGTTTGGTTTTATCTGGCTCAATCATTATATTTCTCACCCGTACTTGTTTTTCTCTCACTTTTTCCCCTCTTGTTTTGCCCCCCTCTCTCTCGCCTCGTCTCTATCTTCGGTCTCTTGCGTTTGCCCAAGCCTTCCCCCTGGAGGTTAATCCCTCTGGTTTCAAATAGAGATAACCATGGCAACAGGCCACATCTTTCAAGCTTAGGATCTGTAGGACAAAGGCATTGATCAGGATGAAATAGTGTCAGGTGGAAGCACAAAACACACAACAGGCATACATGTATGCACATTTGTGTGTGTGTGTGTGTGTTTGTGTTGGAGGCAGAGAATCCAGTAACCCTGACTTGGCCGCTCAGTCACTCATATTACGCGATGTGAAAATAAACCAAGTTGTTGCCGTTGTCAAATCGACGCTTTGTTAAATCCAACAAATTCCTGTGAAAGTATATTTGGAATGATGACCAAACAGACAGGAAGAACAAAAACAGTAGTGTTTAAGGTAAATAAAACATTAACAGCCATTTTGGATAATTAAATAAGACGTGAGAGATTTAGATTTGGCTTAATGGTCTCTTGTTTCCCATCACTGCGAAACTGTGAGGAGGGAAAACAACTTAAAGTCATCACAGTGCCCTTGAGCAGATTTAACCCCCAAGTCCTCCAGTCAAGCTGCTCGTTGATCTGAGAAAAATGATCCATCCAGGAAGTAGGTATGAATGCGTTTAACAGTGAAATAATACTAGTGAAACCTTTACCACATAATGACAGTGGGGGTTTTTTTTGGTAAAGTATAACACATATTTTCCTCAGTGTACTTTGGACACTCTGATACAGTTATGAGAAATAAGTATTCAAAGTTGTGGTACAAATTTATACTAGATTTTATGTTCCTTTATTTTGATTGCACTGAGGTCAATCTTGCCATCTTACTGCACAGAAATTCATTCACACATACTCACACACATACAGATGCCTGACCTTGATGGTTGGATTGCAGTGAGACAGATGTAGTCAGAGCAGCAGAGTTGATGAAAAAGGTCTTTTATTGAAGTGTAAACCAGTATTCCTCTCCTCCAGGACTTTATAGCCAAGGCCAGCAGAAGGTGTGGGTGGATATGGACAGCTTAACTCTCTGTTATACAGCAAGTCTACCAGCTTGTGTAATTTTTACAAGTGCTGCAAGAGTTCTATGCCCTTGGATGATATGACAGCCTCATTTTCAACCCTGTCTCGCAAAAATTACGTTTCCATACAGCTAAACTCCATTCCCATTTACATTTTGAAAGTAACATGTTTTCTGCCCAGAAGATATGACTTTGACAGAGTGAGAAACACTTCTAGTTTGAAAGAACCACAAAGTCCACATTTGGAGTTTGGAGGCAAAAGTCTGCAACAGGACTTTGACTCAGGGGACTGAGGTTCACATCCAGTGTGGGACTGTTTGTCTTCAGTTTATGTTTGGTTTTTACTTGCTGTTTGGTTAGGATTGTACATTAAAAGTGCTTGGTTAGTTTTACAAAGATATCCTGCTTTGCATTAAAAATGACCCTTTTACAGAATTAGCTACTTGTTCGAAGCTTTAAGTTCCGCCACCAAAACTACTTTGTTTTTAAAATATGTCCCTTTGACAACATGTTTAAAGCACCCCCTTGATTTTCAGGGTGACGAGTTACGCTCCATCTAATATAGGACTGGTTGGTTGAAAAGGAGCAAAAGTAAAACAATCAAATAAATGTTGATTGGAAACATATTTCTAATACATCACAAATAAATGTAATACAGGAGAAAATGTGTTTCCCTCAAAACCAATTTGAGAGTTTAGCTGTAAATGAATGTGATTTTTTGGACATTTAGTCTACAGCAGGTGACAATAAGGTACCTTAAATACTCTCATTCACACTTTTACAAAGACTTCTATTTGTTTTTGAAAATCCCAAAATATCCAAATATATGATACAGTAGATGCATGATAGGATCTATAACAGTGCAATCCTCAGGAATCTTTAAGAACCTTAACTGAGCATTTGTCTTTGACTGTAATTTTCCCTTACAAATTTGCACACAGCAGTTTCCCATGCACTTCACATCTTGGCACGCCCATACGGTATGTAACACGACACAGTGGGAAAAAACACCAACTTTGGTTTGAATCGTGTGCCTCTTTCTGCCCTCGGAGTTGATGTGATTCTTGTGTCTAAGCCAATGCTTCATGTTTTAATCACTGCAGTGCCAAGAGCACAGACCTACTCCTCCCTTGCACTTTTCAAGAACTTTTTTAATTTTGTAGTTTCCTTTTAATTTGTTTTCTCTCTGGCTGTGGCTTTTAACTTCATTTCCCAGTGATTTGTCTGAGGACAAGCCACATACCATTAGAAAAAAAAAAAGGATTCAATAACTTTTAAGAAAAACTTTCTTTATTAATTTTCTCTCTTCTCCCTTATCCGAGAAACTGCTTCCTCAATGATAATCCAGCAATCCAGCAGGCCTTCTGGTTTATTGCATTTGTCTAATGAAATGCTCTGATACAGTCAAGGAGCAGAAGGAGAAGCGTGAGAGAGGAGGCGATGGAAGAGGTAGCGTATGAGTCAGTTCAGTACCTGAACTCAACTTGCTTTTAATCTGTTAGAGTAGTGTTAAGAGCAAGTAGTGCAGGGTCACTGTGGAGGATGCAAACCGAACACCCGTGACTGCAGGCTTTGAGACACGCTCTTGACCACCTGACTACTTCTCATCGACTCTCTCCCCTGCATTTCTTGACATTCTTTAAAGGATTCAGTCCAGTGAAGGAGAAACACCACTGCTGTGCAAAATGGTGACTTTAAAAAGAATCTATAGAGACATGAACCTGTTTATTAGTGTTGCTTAAAAACGCATTGAACTTTATTATTTTAGTTGCGCAATTAGTAGTTTGACTTCAATGAAAACCACATAATATGTATTTGTTTGATTATCAAAGAACGGGTTTGTACGGCACCAAATAACTGAAAACCCAGAAATGCAAGAACATCAGTAGGACTTGGTTTACTTTAGATATGAACAATAATGATGATCTCTATGATTAATAAAAATGGTAGCATTCAACAGCTAATCCATGCTAAATAGTTGTTGGTAAAACATGGTCGGTTTCCAAGAATTGAGAATAATTTTGTGCTTCTTGATCTTTGAATGTTTGTATCTTTATTACCAGTGGCCTTTGTAGCAGACATGTAGTCAGTCAGTTAAAGGTGCAATATGCAAGATTTTCAACTTAAAGGTAGCGTTGATGTGGCAGCTGCAACTCTCTGCTATGTAAAGGTATAATGGCGTAATGGCATCAGTAGAATGAAGTCACCCTCCCCCTGTGCATGTTGTAATCCCAGCTCTTCTGTTCTATGTTTTAGCAGCTGGTCCGGCCATGCATGCATGTTGGTGCACATCAGTGCATGTGAAGCTGTTGGCCCTCCCCGTGTTAAACAGACTGATAATAACTTCCCAAACTACACTGGCACAACAAAAGTGCAGTCCAGCATTCAGCCAGTGCCCCAACAGTCAAAAAATTTAGAAACAAACATTTTGTTTATGTTATTTACCTAATTTCTGTGCAAACAACATGTAATTTATGTTGTTTCATTTCAGCTCAGTGTGAGCGTCTCTACTGCTGTTTTGAGGCTCTCGTCTGCTACTCCTTCTCCCCTCATGTCTGTTCCGCTCCGGTCTTTGTGTGTCCGTTTCCACACACAGGTCTGCTCCGGACCTGGACCGTCCACGGGTTCGACCAACCGTGGAAACAGACACACACGGAGTGGAACAGATACAAGCGGAGAGAAGGAGAGACAGGTGAAGTGACCCTAAATTTACTTGGGTTAACAACAGCTCACTTTGGTCATTTTTTAGTTTTTAAGATGCCATTGTGGGCTAGTAGTTGTGATTTTTTTTTTTTAATTTGTTGTTGTTTCTATTACACAAAACTTCCTGGTTGTAAATGAAGGTGAAGGGACGAGGAAGGCGTTTGTTTTGATCTGAGATGCTGGTGCTCTGTAGTTCTGAATTGTTACACACAGAGCCTTGAGTTTAGTGCATGATGTGGGTTTCCATGCTCTTCAAGACTGCTCACAATTTCTCACATAATCAGTAAATGTAAAATGAGTGGCTGGGGGGATGTAGCCATATCATCCTGAACAGTCATATTCCTCACACAAGTAGGCCATGCTTTTATCTTAACTTGTTTGCACTTCTACAAACCTGCTGTTCAGCTATGAAATAATTGTAAGAGACAAGAACAAATTACACTCATTCTTAAGTTTTTTCATTTCGTGACTTTACTGTAAATAAGTGTTGAAATCAGTTTAACATTGTGCTGCACTTCAAAGGCATTAAATTGTAAAAATTATACTTATAATCTAGATATATTAGCTATTAGGTGTAGTACGCCCTGAAAATGTCATGCAGAGGTGTCCTGGTCTGCTGATTCTACGAGTTGCCTTCTTACCAAAGATGGAACTTTCTTCTTTTGGGCAAGTCAGGCCTGCCAAATCAGAATCAAGCTTTAAATTGTTTTTGAAAACACAATGCCATGTGAGGGCATTATTCTGTTCTTTTCAGGTCCTTCTTGAACCACACCTATTATTGCCATGTCCTACCTTTACTTCTTCTCATAACTTCCTGTATTATTGCATAATTTGCAGTATACTTTGGAATAGTACGCCTGTACAATATAAAGTCATGGCTGTATGCGGCGGTTACATCTGACAAATCAATTCTGCTCTTTTATTGTGCTCATCTCTTCCCTTCTCTCATCTCTTTAATTTCCATTTATCCATCTCTGCCTCCTCCATAACTCCTGCTTTGATCATCTTCAGCCAATGTGACACCCCTGCTTATGGATATGTGTGTGTTTAAAAAAAAAAATTTTTTATGTATGTTTGCATGTGTTTCTCTGTGTAGCTGCCGTCATTATCGAGTCCCTCTGAACTGGCATGAAACACTCCTCACTGTGATGATGCAGCTTCAAATGCTGACTGACACACACACACACACACGCACACACACACACACACACACACAGAGTCACAGAACTGTCTGTAGAAAGGCGTCAACGGGGTGTGTACCTGCACAGTCACAGTCAACTCCCCTCCTTGGTTCCAGACTCCATTAATCATTTAGAACGAGGATTTCCCTGAAGCCCTCTCTCTCCTCAGGCAGACACTGTGACATCAGGCTGACGAGGCCTCGGATGACACCGAGACACATTTATCAGACACACAAAAGATTTGTTTCAAAATCCCTTTGTTTTCATGAACATTCAAGTCTGAACACTTTTTTTTTTCATTGTTCTTTAATATCCACAAATCGGATATGTGGATCGGAGGCACTATTATTATCTTTGTGAGAGAGGAAGTCTGTGTTGTTGCTGAATGTTTTATATTCTGTACTCTGAGAGGTACAAGGTCCTGCTCCTTTTTATGGTATATTACATTGTGTTAGGGTTGATGTGCTGCTCTATAATAGCTTTGCCATTAAAAATCTATTTCTTAAAAAGAACATTTTTGAGTTTCAGCTCAAGGTTGTTTTATCTTGCCTCTGATCATTGTTTTAAAACCCATACCCCTCACCTTCTTAGGGAGGCTATTGTGTGTCAGATAGGTGCAACTTTGACGTAAATACCACAAGTGAAAGTGATGGAAAATATAGCTGGGGCGAAAATCTGCGAAATTATTCAGTTAATAAAAAACAGAGACATGAAGACTGGTGAAGTTTGTGTAAATTTAACAACATGCTTTTCTCTGCCAAACTCTTCACTGGGGCTTCCTGAGCTGGAGAAGGAATGGAAAATTTATTTCAGCTTTTCTGACCTTTTACAAATGCATGCACTCACGCACACACACACTCTCTGTGTTTATTCTGTTAACCCACAGAAACACCACATAAAACAAGCACATGCTGACTCATACCACAGGCACGCAAACGCTTCTTTAAGTGGCAGGTGCATTAGAGAAAAATATTATGGTGTGTATGCGTGTGCACGTGTGTCATGCTATGGGGACATAAATCTGTTTACACACTCAGACTGTGGGGACGTGCCTCCCTGTTGAGGATAAAAAGCAAATCCCCATAAGGGAAATTAGAGTTTAGGTTTAGGTTCGGAAAAGGACAAGGATAAGGCAAGTAGTGGTTATGATTTTAGCTACAACTTCGAGAAAATGGATGTAAGTTAATGTCCTCTGAAGTGATGGAATCGTGGCTGTGTGTGTGTTTCTGTGTAGGCCTGTCTCAAAGATCATCCGTCTGCATTCCAGGTAATTAAACTGGCCAGCAGCTGAGTCCCATTAGCCTTGATTACAGCATTCAGTGCTTCAGAGGAGAAGAGAAAGAAAAAGAAAGAGAGCTAAAGAGAGAAGGAAATGTGCGCGCAGCACCGTACACGCTGTTTTTAAGGCATTACTCCTGCTTTGTGTAGGTGTTGTGTGTGTAATCCTTGTGCATGGGTTTTATGTGTTATAGCCGTGCCTTGGCACTGGTTTTTTGCCTTGGGTCCTTTCAGTCTAATTTAAGGAACTCATGCATAAGTCCATAAACATGTGTTTTGTATTTTGTAGCATAATTCTTCAAAAATGTATTTTTCCTAATTGGCTTCTCACAGAGGAACCTCAGACATCATACCAGTCAGCCAAAATTGCAATCTGAAACCCAACATGGGTCACAGGCCTGTTTCTGGTGGATCCCCACAAGATAAGATAAGAAACAACATAGTTTTTCAGTTAGTCTAAATGCCACATTAGGCTGAAAGAGATTCGGTACGAAGCCATAGAGAAGAAACAACAACCACATAACCACAGGAAATGACACCACTTCTACTCAGCTGTTAGGAATCAGTCCCACACTCATCAGTTACATTTGTGTGGTCACTTTGAAGAATAAACAACCACACTGACAACAAAAAACACCACGACAGAATGTGACATCACAGTCAGGACAGGGTGTTGTTGTTTAGTCTATCTACATATCCATCCATCAACACTTCTATTTCAAATCACGCCCGAGAGAAATTATATAGCTCAACCTGTGAGGCCTTTTGATCCAGATTGAGCCATGGAAATGTTTATTTAATTCAAACAGGGTTTCTCTGTCTGTCTGCATGTCCACCTCCAGCCTCTCGTCCTTTCGCTCTGTGTGCATGTCTCTCTCCTCTATCTGTGTCTGATCCTCCCTGATGGTTTCAGTGTCTCAGGATTGGGTGATTGATTCCAGCTCTGGACGGCTGGCAGACAGGCAGCCAGCACGCTGGTGTGCAGCAGGGACTGCACTCTGCTCTGACTCTGTGATGAATTACTGGCCTTTTAATACACAGTAGAGACAGTGTGAGTGAAAAATGAGAAAGATGGGATGAGACGGGAAGAAGCCATTTTAAAATTGCAGTGCCACGTGAAAGAGTGGACAGTCGAGAGCAATGCAAAAGACAAAAAAAAAAAAGAAAGAAAATATTTAAACTTTTTATTTTTATTTTTTAAAAAGGAGGGAAACAGAAGCCAACATGTAAACTGAGTAATAGCTGCATGTGTGACTAATGTGAGAGCTATGTGTAGTGTAGTTCCCATTATCTAGAAAAGCCTCTCTTATGGCTTTAAATGAGTCATACAGAGTGTGAAGACAGCGTTGGAAGCCAGAGGGAGAAGAAAAAAATGTTCTGCCCATCATGAAATTGAATTAACCATTGAAACATAGTCTCTCACTTAGTCAAGAGTGATGCCATTTCTTTGAATCATCAGGGTTTCTTTGCCACTTCACAGCCACTAGAGATTTACAGAGTGGAAAGCAGCTTTTCTAGTTCTGAATATTTTCTAGTGTGCCATTGCTTGAAAAGCCTCCAACCTCAATTTTAATGACGCTTGAAAATTACCTCAATCCTTTAAAGGTTGGCTGAGGTAAACGACCTTTGTAGCTATTTAACCATAGCAGAAACTTGCAGTAGATATACAGAGTGCATGGATCAGCCTTAGTATTTTCTTTTTGCCTAATTGAAACATTGTTTTTTGATAGTTGAAGGGATGTGACAACCGTGATAAAGTACATGCCCTTTGGCATTATTGCATATTAAACCCAGTTCTCTGGAAATATTCAATCTGCAAATACGCAGGGAAAAAAATAACAAGCTATATGGCTCTTCTTGTACCGAACAGTGCAACAGTATACATCCACACAGTGTCCTTTAGGCAGCAGAAACATGGAACAATGCAACAATATTTCCATTAATAATACACTAAGATGTGGGTGGATAAATGCAAAGCTGAGTGATTTAGTATGTAGGTGGTGTTCTGAGACTTCTGTATCTGAAAGGACATACTGTACATCCCCTGTTCAGATGGCTAAAATGACATCTTACATAGACATTTTGTGCTCTGCCCACTGCATACACATAAACACATCTACATTGGAGGCAGCAGCAGCAGAACACCACTACCACTATGATAATATGAACTGACCAGACTAAATGATGAGGTAATCAGTATCCGCTGTTGATTTCACCGAGCCTCCAGTCATCATGAAGATGGAGAAAAGTGTATATCTCCATGGCTAATGAAACCCTGGGGATTTCAGGGTTTAGGGTTCATAAAGTATTTATGGTATGTTCATTAAGTATTGATTAAGCCGTTAGAGAGCGTTTAGACACCCAGACAATCATTATGAAAGATTAGAACTTGGCTTGAGGAAGAGGAAGATGAAGGGAGGCAGAAATGCAGATAGAGAAAGAGGTGGCCGTGAGAGATAAATGGAAATGAAGGAAAATAAAGATGAGAGTAATGTGAAGTAGAAAATGTAAGACATGGGGGAGAGAAAAGAGCAAGGAGGCAAGAAGGACGGTGCAAGAATGAGAAGGGAGAGGAGGAAAATTTCTGCTCTTTAAATATTAATTAAGTATTCAGATAGTGTTTTAGACAGCAAGGCTACCATTATAGGAGATTAGGTTTTAATCTTACAGAGAGGAGGGGCGAATAGCAAGTAGGTAAAAGAGGAACGGAAAGGAGGAGGAGGACGAACATAAGATCGGAGGAAGTCAGAGCATAGAAGGGAGGTGAGTTAAGGGAGGGCAAAGGAGAAGTAAGAATAGATGGATTAAAAGAGGAAATGAGCAGGATTATGTGAAGTTGGAAAGGTAAGAGGAAGGAATGAACACATAATGAATAGAAAGTCTGCTTTTCTTAATCACATACTACTTCTTTATGAAAGTGCTCTGACATTTGTTCTCAAAGAGTCTCTTTGCCTATATCTTCACTTATTTTTCCATCCATCCATTTTCAATACCTGCTCATTCCTGCCAGGGTTACGGGAGGCTTTCATGTGTCGTTTGTGATGTGAAGTGCGGCTGTTTGAGCTGCAAGTGGGAATGTAAAGAAATGTGACGTTTAAGCACCGTCTCACCTCATATCCATGCGAGCTAGCGCGCGGACTGAGCTGGCATCTTTCACAGGTATTTAACCATTGCTTTGCCCTCGCTTTACCCTCTAGCTCTTCAGCAGGTGTTGTTGCATTGCAGGGTAACCAGGAAGTAGCATGATAAGAGGCACAGACCTGCTATAATGATGCAGCAATGAGGTTTAATGGGGCTGAAAACACAGGCTGACTGGCTGGCAGGCAGGCAGGCTACACAGTCAGGGAGAGGCACAGTTGGTGTGAAGCTGTTTCCAGCACATGACAGATGTTACAAAGAGAGGGAGAGAGACAGAGAGACAAAGAGATGGAGGGAGAGAGGGGACAGAGAGGGAGAGGTGAGTCATTTGCAACATGCAGAGTGAGAGATCACTGTGAAGTAACTTTGTGCAAACAGCAACTTTAAGCAAAGTCAAGTAGAGTTCATTCACATGTGGGTGCTCCAGAGCACTTTAGTTCATATCCCAGTTGTACAGCAAATAAACGTGTCGTACAGCAAACTGTGTCGAGAGGCAGTGCAGTGAGACGTAAAGTGATTTCAATAAGCCAACACAATGCCCCTGTTGATTTTGTGCCCATCTCACTCTTGATTTCCCTGGAATGAGACGATATTAATGAAAGAAAACTAAGGGTTTTTAGGCAGGAAGCAGCACAGACAACAATCAGCATCTGGAGCAGTGATGGAGAGGTTATGGCATCCCTTCTTGTTTGTACAAATCTGCATTCATTCCCCTTGTTAGAACGACTGCAAACAATACGGAAAGTGCGTGCAGAAACAAAACAGTTGACCCACTTTTTTTGTTAAAATTGGAAAAACCACTGTGAGATTTTGTTTAAGACATATTGTCTTTGGATGATATTAGCTCTTCGCCACATTGACCACAGGGATAGGAAATCTTCTGTTTTACCGTTTAATCTTTTATGACTTGCCACGGTTAGAGTGTAATTCACAGAGTCTGGAGCTAATTTGTTTGAATGACAGAAACTCAGGGACTCTAACTCATGTGACACGGCAGTGGATGTGTTTAGTTTCTTCAGAGGTTTCTTCAGTGAATTCCTGTAACTCGGTTGTGCATTGGTACATTTTCTAGCTTTAGCCATATTAGCTCTAGACAGCTCTGTTGGGTATTTAGTTTCTCACAGTGATATATATATATATAGTATTTGTGTACTAAGGACACAAACACACACACACATCGATGTATGACACATACATAGTATATATATAATTAAAATGTGACGTATTCATTAAATTATATATCACAGCTGGACCAAAACTAGTTTGCAAGATATTTTCTATTCTATATTCTATTCTAAATAGCTCAATATTCACCGATGATTAATTTATTTTTCTAGTTAAGTATATCAAAATCAACTTAAATGAAGTCCATGGGAAAACATCTTATGTCCTCTCCTCTAAACCACATGGTTTCTCTTCATACCACAGAGTTTTTACTAACCTTTATTACAATAAATGTAACTCTAATAAAGACAATTTCCCCCCCCCTCGCTTATCAAAATGTAATCTTAAGCAAAACATTGCTGTTAACAGTCACAATTGGTAACTCATGATTTGCTAGTGCCAAATCGAGACATGAATGGTACCTCCATCACAAATGTTCAGGGGACAGTTAATGGGTGTAACATTAGTTAGTTAATAGAATATAGAATGGAGTAGAATAGAATACTTTATTGATCCCCCATTGGGTGAAGTTTACACACCACAGTAGCATCCAAAAATACAGAAAGTACAAAAAAATAACAATAGTTAAGTAATATGCATCCTGGTGTCCGCGCACAGCAGGTCCAATGTCCCACCGTCTACGATTGGGCGGTCCACACACTGGCTGAATGTGGGGAGAGTGGTAGAGAGCAATGTATGATTAAAGTCTCCTGAGATAGCGATCAGACACTGAGGGTGTGATGTTTGCAGCTGGGACACTGAATTGTGGATCAGTTCACAGGCCGCAGCAGCATCAGCCGAGGGGGGGGGATGTAAACTGTAATCAGCAGGACGTGCAAAAACTCCCTTGGCAGGTAAAACGGCCGCAAACCAACGGCCAGCAGTTGAACATCCTTCGTGCAGCGTTGCTCTTTATCGCTAACGTACCAGCATTACGCCATCTCTCATTCACATACATGGCAAGTCTCCAGCCATTCTTCTTTCCACTCTCCCTCAAGCTCTGGTCCACTCTGATCAGGTGAAATCCGTCCAAAGTTACGAGCGAGTCCGGAGTGCGTTCGTTCAGCAATGACTCCGTTACAACACTGCACTCTCGATACTCACACTGCAGCCTGTTAGCAGTTAGCTGTTAGCTCTTCCAGCCCATGAGGGAGAGACCTCACGTATCCCATGATGATGGACGGGACCAGCGGCTTGTAGCGTCTCCTCTTCTCCTGATGCTTCACTTCTGCCCTGCATCCCCTCTTCCTCCTGTGGAGCTCATCGGGGATGTCCGGTCTCTCCCACAACGGTGGCTTGGCCTGGCTCAGCGCCAACAGTTGTTCACGAGTGTAAAAACAATAGAGCCATGGCTCAACGGCTCAACAGCTCATCAGACGTAAACCCCAAAAACTCGCAAAAAAAAGCAAAGAACAGACCAACAAAAATGCCATCTGCATCTCCACTGTTCCCTCACAAATGTGGTACAGCTGTATGAAATTAAAATATTAAAAAGATAGAAGAAAAACCAAAGTAAATAGCTAAAAACACAGAAAGTAGGAAGGAGCCGCTGCAACTGGCTGCCACTCTCATGACACCATAGCAAAAACAGAAAAGAAAAAAAATCTATATATATATTAATTAATCAGCTAATAGAGGCTTACAGTATTATCAGATATGTGTATGTTCTGATGATAATAAAGGATTCTTAATAAGTAACAAAGTTCATTGATGGTAGTCAATCTTAAAACAATGCTCAGATCCCCACATGAACATTGAAACTGGTTTTATTTACTGCAGTCATTCTTTCAGTTCATACTGCACAGATCCTTTCCTAATGTTCTTGCAGTATAAGTAATAGAGAACAAAATCCACAGTGCTTCTTTTGTGCAAAAATGTTTCCAGAAGTTTATCTGCAGCTGATATGAGGCTTTAGCAAACTGGGTCTGTTGAATCAAGATATTAAGGTGTGGACTTTTCTGTTAGAAATACCTTCTTTGTGTTTACCTTGACAATTTTTCTTTGCTGAGCTGCTGGGGAGACATGGTGATATAAAGAGCAAAATTGTACAATTGCAAGAGTCTGACTAACTTAAGCTGCTGAACTCTCATTTTTGAGGGTTGTGGATTTTGTCCCTTATCACTTGTAAAGAAAACATGCTCCTAGTTTAAATAGGAGGACAAATTAACAACAGCAGAGTCTGTTTAAACATCCATATGGCTCGAGTGTTGTTACAGGACAAACTTGAAACACTGTGACCCTATCCTGAAAATATCTTGATAAAGACTGCAATGAAAACCAGTGAAACTATAGTTTACCTAGGTCTGTAGCAAGAAGAAGACTTTGATGACTCTTTGAGGGAGATGACTCTAAGACCAATGACAGGTTCTGCAGCTGTTATAGTCTACGGCTTTGAAGTTCCAGCTTTCGTCTGTCACTGCTTTCATAAGTGCGAGCGCACACAAACATGCGCGCAGAGATTACATCCAAAGCCGGTTGCCCTGTGTGGGAAGACAACCGTACCACTCTCTGTATTGGACACTGCCAAAGGAAAATCCTTGGTGACGAACAGACATATTCATACTTGAGGATAAAAGGTAAAATATTTCAGACTTTCTTCACTGGAGCTGTTCTGCTTACACTGACTCACTGATTACATAGATGGCTTTGGTCCCAGTCTGCCGGGCCTGGAACTCCCACTCTTCAAACATCTCTGGTGCATGCAAAGGAAAATCCTTCATGCATATTAGAGAAATATTTAGGTTTAAATTGAGGCCCGTAGGGCAAAAACACTCGTTCACCCAACAACACACAAATCGCATCACACCCTATACATATTTGTGTTTGCCTAATTTTCCCCAACAACAGTGGAATCAAATGCACAAACAGTGACAAAGACAAAACACTTTCAGCACTTCTGGGCACTAATAAAATGAATTGTGATTTACAAATTCAAGTGCTTGACTTTTCCCAGAGGTCTTACAAAGGACTACCATCAAGATCTGCAAAGTTATCGCCAAGCTTATAATGAATAAGCATCATTATGGCACGGAGGAGCGCCACAGCCAACACGGCCATAAACTCTCGTGACACATCACTGAACCAATTACAGCATCAGCAGAGGCAATCCAAGTAGCTTCCATGAAATTAGGAAGCAAAGGCTTGAAATCATCTTTTATAGAACATGCATGTTTTGTGCCCTTTTCGTTGTAGTAGGTTTCTGCAAAATAGAGTAACCTCAATCAAAGCTCTCATTGCAGGCATCCCTCTCCTGTTTAAAATCTTTAATGTGGTTTTTCAGCCACTACAAAATTCTAGCATCCCCGTTGCTGCATATGTATGTACACATATTCCTAATATACGCGAAAAAAGACCAAAAGATAGTAATCAGTGAATATATGTAGAATAACAAACAATAAAAATAATATGTAGCTAAAATAGTGCAAAAACCTCATACAGGCAGTGTGGGAATTTAAGGTGCATACATAAATAAATTGCAATGTAAATCACTAGATAGACGTTGTATTGTTGGTGTTATGTCAGTGTGTCAGTAGTAGTCTTGCACTCAGTCCAGAGGCACAGAAAGAAACTCCGACTATCATACTCCTGAGACGTCACAGTTCATCAGTGCAAGACCTTTTGCTTAGAAGTTGTGTGTGTGTGTGTGTGTGTGTGTGTGTGCAGATGGACCTGAAGCGCCTGCCCAATGCCAGTCGCTTAAATAGATGATGTCCGGAGTGAGTTATGTCCTGTTCCCAGCCCTTCGGATACAGTAAGCGCTGGAGCTGGCCAGGTGTTGGCAGCTGTGTACCAACAATGCTGATTTTACAACACGCTCGTGGGCCTTTTTTTTTTGTCAGCGGTGACACAGTTTGTCAGAATGTTCTCTGTTGTGCCTCTGTAAAAGTTGACAACCAGTTTTTTTTTTTTTTTTTGAGGGGGAGTAGTTGGCTCTCTGCAATCTCCTCAGGAAGTAAAGGTGTTGTTGCACTTTACCCACCGCTGCTGAGGTACTGACAGACCAGTAGAAGTCCCTCTTTAATTTGCAAGCACCACACGCACAGGCTTTGGTCTCCTGCGGAGGATCATTTCAGTGGAGTGCTGCCAAACAGAGGGAAAATAATTGAAGTATACTAGTCTAACTAACTGAAGGGAACATAAGAAAGAGGTTCCCTCATTCCTGTGAAAAAAAAATAAAAAATGCAACTCTGTTAACATCACGAATCCAGAGTGGGGTTTCCTTATTGCTTCAGGGGTTCTGAGCATTAAACCAGTGCACTGCCTTTTCAATTGAATGTTTATTCATCTTTTGGGGAGAGTTCGCCTCTTCAGTTATATTCACAGATATTTTGCTGTGGGATAGTCAGTCATAAAAATGGAAATAAACAATTTAGCCTTAAATGCATTTATTGCTGCAAAACCAGCTTTTAGTGAAGAGTTACAGTCTTTTATCTTCTCAAGTCATTTTGAGAATTTTGTATATTTAAAAGGAAGAAATCTGTTTCTCTTAGCACAAGGGCAATGTCATGTCGAGCTCTATCCTCCTCCATCGTCACCTCGTATTAAGCGTATGACTCACTCATCTTTTCAGAAGGAGTTTTCGGAAGTTTAATTATGCCGAATAAATAGCATAAATGGTTTCAATTTTCTTTAAGGAGAACAAGCATTCATTATCTATGCTACTACAGATACAAATTTGCACACTTGTACGATGTGACTGTATCTATTTTTTGCATTGTATTCTTTATATATGTTTACATTTTTCTTTTTTGTACACTGTGGAAATCTGAGAAACAACATTTCAGTTTCTCTATATGCACATGCAGAGATACTGACAATAACGTTTACTTTGACTTTTTTGACTTTGATTTTATTGTAGGCCTGTTACAGGTTTTATTACAGATTTTTAAGGTTTCAGAGAAGCATTTAAGTGCTGCTCAAGTCCCTCAAATTAAATTAAAATATCCAACTTCTTTTTCTAATGATGATAACTACTCCCTCATCCTCTACTACTATCTCTCTCCACAGCAACAGGAGCAGGACCCCACCAACCTCTACATATCCAACCTGCCGGTGTCGATGGACGAGCAGGAGCTGGAGAACATGCTGAAGCCCTTCGGTCACGTCATCTCCACACGGATACTGAGGGACGCCAACGGCCTGAGCAGAGGGGTCGGCTTTGCCAGGTAATGAAAATGACGAGAAAAACACACGTGGAAAAAAAGAGTGGCGCTTTTCCTTGTGATTCCGCTCGCAGTTCAGCGTTTACACTTCTAATGACGGGAATAATTTTCTATAACTGGAGTAGCTTCAAGGTCATGAAACAAATGTTATATTTTGCTTGTCAGTCACATGTGTATTCTGTTTGCTGGACAAGCTGTAATTATATATTGGACACAAAATAACGCAGACTCATAATTATCACACTATGATCCACATTCTTGCTGAAGATAATTGCAGTAGACAGTGTTAGCCTCATCTGACTCATTGCCATTCACAACCGAGCGACTTTTAGCTCTAATGATACAACTGCACATCCTCGTACCCTTGGCCCCTTCGCCCTTTGCATGTGTGTGTGGTCTTCTCAGTTACATCGTAGAGTGTGCCAGTGATTAGAATGCAGTCGGGGCTTCTTTCAGGGTCACTGACTATATGAAGAAAAATCACGACCCAAACTGAGACATGCATGCTCACATCCCAAACACACACACACACACACACACACACACACACACACAGCGTCTCTCCTCAGTCACCGTTTTTCTCTTCCAAACACACACATTTACACACTGGCTTTTGCTTGCCAAGCAGGCAATTAGTCATTGAGCTGTGATTGGGTGAGCAGAGCTGAATAGGGGCAGACAAAGAGGACATGACACACAACAGATCAGACTGAATGGAGCTTTTAAACTGGGACAAAGGAGAGGAAACCCCATAGAAAACACAGACACACAAACACACAGCCATGCACAGGCCTACCTAAGGCATTTTTCTCAGGCGTACATGCACAATCGAGCACAGATGCATAAATAGGCAGCTGTTTAATACCCTTTCTGCATTGTGGGACACCTTTGTCAGCATTCAGTACATTCATTTTTCCGCACACTTTTATAGATCCACTGTAGCTTTTTTTGCATATCAACAGATCATTGTCCTGAAGTAGCACCTCTTTCTTTCTTTCAGGATGGAGTCAACAGAGAAGTGCGATGTGGTGATTCAGAATTTCAATGGCAAATTTTTGAAAACCCCTCCAGGCATGACGGGTAGGTGTCAATCTTACACTAAACAAAGACTAAATTCAGCTTAAGTTTCTTGTTTTGCTATTTGACATTGTCTCTACTGAACACATTTTAGCTGCTGCTCATGTTGTTGACTAGTATTACACATTTTGCTCTTCAGAAAAGTGGATTATCTTTCGCCTGTAGAAGCATGAACATGGTCTTTCTTTCATAGGGTTTCAATGGATGTTGTTGAGAAACAAGCCTTATTCAGACTAATCAATAAAGATGCTCCTTGTGACATCCAATAACCACACCTGGAGATATTTATCTTTTTATTGTGGGGAAAAAAAAAAAAAAATCATAGATACATTTATCTATTATATTTATATCGACTTTTCCTTTTGCAACCGTCGCTGTTCATCAGATACGGTCATGCAGTGGACATCTCTGCCTTTTTGTGTTACCACATCTGTCTGTGTACAAAGCAGCATCAGTGCAGCTGATAATACATCACCTTCTCAGCTCCCTCTCTCTCTCTCTCTCTGGCGCTCTTTCTCTCCCACTCCTTAGACCTCCTCGAGTTGATTTAGGAGGAAGGTCTGACTGATTAATTCTTTCTCTGTGGAAGAAGATTGAGACACACACATGCACGAGGCACATGCACAGACAGACGTCCCCTAAAGCAAACAATCTGTCTCTGATTGTCCCCAAATAAACAGCAGGAACTTGTTGCCTGTTTAACACTGAGTAGAAGAAAGTGGGGAAGGATGACTGAGGATGTCATTGAGTTCCAAACAATGAGAGACTGTAGAGAGAAACAACAGTGTGCATACTGTGTGTGTACATATATGCATATATATATAATTAAATATAGATACAAGTATAGACACATATCTGGCAGTGAGATTTGTAAGGTGCCTACATGCTGCTGTATATTGTGAGGTATGGCTGTGTAATTTTGCTGGAGGTTATGGCTGCCTCATTCCATCCATCGCTGCCTATTTCTGCAGCCTGTGTCTGTCTCACTGTGTGAAAAACACAAAATGTTATCTTATATCAATATGAGGCTTGGCATAGTTGATTCAATATCAAATCTGAACTGTTTTGTTGGAAATTATTATATATTATCAAAGAACTCAGTGTCATCAATTATTGTCTCAGTTCATTTGATTGAAAATCTGTTTAAAACAGGATATCATGTTTATAATTCATACATTTATTAACACATTTACTTTGAGAGAGCACAATACATTTAAAGCTACCAGTGACCAGGGTGTATTCAGACATAGTTAACATAAAGCTAGTCTGCCCTGTCTTTACATGTTGACCTAAATGATTATGTGAAGCATGACGGGGGTCACAAAGAGTATTTTTGGAGTCCACATTGCTTTTACATTTTGCTCATCACTCCCACCATTCCAGCGAATTCAGGTATTCAGAAATTCAGAGTACACAGGCAAAGTTAATATTAAAGAGCATAGTGAAGTATGAAATATGTTGCATGCAAAATCTATTTCTCAGGAGAGTGAATATTGGAGTTGACGCAACAAATTTCACAAGGTGATAACATGCCAAATTTGTATTTGCATCTTGTTGTGCTGCCCCCAAGTGGCCGAAATTTAAAATAATGCAGGTTTAAGTCCAACACAAATGCACTACTGCTTCTCTATCCTGCAAGTGTCTGACCTCCAAACTTAAAGAGATGCATTGCTTGTCTTTGCCAGGGGTATCCATTTTCTACTGTCTCCTTTGTGCATCTATTTGTGTGTGTGTGTGTGTGTGTGTGTGTGTGTGTGTGTGTGTGTGTGTGTGTGTGTGTGTGT
>NW_007579226.1:103686-108213 GCF_000690725.1 Stegastes partitus
CAGACACACACATCGTATTCAGCCATCTAAAACATGAAGAAAAAAAAGCGTCTCTGCAGAGCCAGGTTCAGTTGATTTATGTCACTGGTTTTCTGTGTCACTGACAGTTTGTGGCATTTCCAAGGCCGTTGCAGTGACATTATGACAGGCCTTTGTGCATTGTTTTGTTGTAAGTCTTCTTATTACTGAAATTTGTTGTCTTAAAAAACAAGCACACACTGGTAATCAAAGGTTAAACCTTCGATGTCGGTACAGTGTAATGTGTGACTGTATGCGTGCCTGTCAGTGAGGGATGTGTGGGGATTTCTTTTGCCTGTGTGTTCCTCTGATTAATACCACAGTCCGTCTATCCAGATTGATGTATTGAGAGGCAGCAGTAATATTTTATTCTCCAGCCACAGGACGAATGCCGATATTGATCACATGACCAGAGCTTCCGTCAGCCCTGGTTAACAGGAAGCCCATTGATCCACAGCTTTCTGATTTCTCCTGGTGGTTTTCATCGTAGGGATAGAGTATCTAGATCAGACATAGACTTTGATACCTCTGCTCGTTACATTTAATTCTGACAGAAACTGACAGGATCTGATTATACAAATACATATAATGTTCACGGTTATTTACCCTACAAATACAGGCTGTCCAGAGTTAGTTTACATCACAGGTTCTGGAAATGTCTCCACAGCTTGTGATTTCCAGAGATCACTGTTTCCTGCTTCTAATGTCTCGTCGCTTTTAGTGAGCAGAGCTGTCCTGCATGTAAGTGTAAATGAAGTAATCACAGTTTGTGTTTTTACTGTGTGTTGTAATTCTGTCTTCCCTGTGTTCGTCGCTCGATAATGTTCTGCCCACATGCTGTGATGGAAAGAGTCAGCGCTGGTGTGAAACCATTGCTATCCAGCTATAAAGAACGCACATGCTCCCTGCTTTCTTCATGGCCATCTCATTTAACGTCAGTATATTATACATCTTTATTATTACTGATGACAGTTTCAATCAGCATTTAGTACAAGAGGTGAAAAGAGTGAATGTTGACTTCAAAGATGAAACACATGGTGATTTTGTATTTTCATTATTTTCATGGACTACAGTGAAGATGCTCCCCTATTACTAGTTATTGATGGTGTAATGGATAACAGTTGATGCATTTTGTTTTCGCTCCTGTCACATTTTTACTCACTATGGGTTCTATTTTTTTTACTGCAATATAAAATCCTGCTCTTATATGTAAACAAAACAACCATGGCTAGAAATAGGGAACTCAAAAATGTCTTTTTCGCAGTATATATCGCAGTTGTAACGCCATAAATCATACAAAACACAGCCTGCAGTCCAGCCCACTTCAACCAAAAAGCTCCAGAATTTTGTCACATGGTTGCAATTGACTCACTAACGGCTTCACAGTTGCACCGAAAAGAACATCACTTTTATTTTCATTTTTTTCGAAATATCTTGATTGAACAAATGATTTATATCAGGCCAAATTTTTAAATGAGATGTAGAATAAGTGATTTTAATGAAAAAATACGATTTTAAGCTTCGATTTCGCTGACTAAACTGCACCTCACACATGACAAGTTAAAACCCTGTTGGACAGTTGAAAATGTTCTTTTTATGGTCACAGTCCACGACCAACCCTCTATCTTGCAATTTTTAGGAAAACAATTTAGAATTGCGACAGGAAGTTTTTACGTTGTGCTGCGTGCAGACACACACCACTGAAAATATTTCTCTCTCAGCAAGGAATGATTCGCTAAATCTTGAGGCAGGATTGCATTGACAGGATACAAGGAGTGTGTGTTGACATGACCGGAGCAGTTTGAAAGTTGACAGACAGTTATGGCAAAATATCTCTTTTATCTTTTTTATTTTTTTGTCCTGATCCAAAAGAAATTATCCCATCCATGACTCAAAAGCAGTGATACAGTTCAAACGGATTTTAGTGGTCCGTTGCACCCTGACTGTTTGTTAAAAAAAAAAAACAAGTCTCTAGTCAAAACTTACTGAGTTTGGATTTTGCACATTACAGACATCCAGTTTTTTTTAAACTCCTATCCTCTCCATGTTTGTTTTTTTCCTCTGTTTTAGTTTATTTTTCGTCTCCTTCTCTCTACCTCCTCCCTCCGTCTCACATCTAATCTCCCCTTCCTGTCTCCACTGCTCCCATGACTTTTCTGTTTCACCCAGTTTTCACTTTTTCTTTTTTCATCACTCTTTCACTTTTGTTATCGTATCTTCCTCTTCTGTTCTCCTTCTATATTTCATAATGTCGTAGTTTTAATCGTTGTCTTTGTCCCACCCTCCCTTAATAAAAAGACAAACAAGGGAAAAGAATGTAAAGAGTCCACATCTCAGACGTGGCCCATTATCATTCAGTAGTTTCAATAATAATCAGTGGGCTTTTAAAAATGCATGGAGCCTTAAATGTCTCGTATGATCATGAGGCATTAAGTCCCCATTCACTGCAGAAGCGGTTCAATACTTTCATAAATGGGAAATGAATTTTATTTGATGTTCCTGATAATGGAGGGAAAAAAATGGAGTGACGCAGCACTGAGGAAAAGATTGTGTAATTATGTGGCAGGTCTGCACTGCCAGTCAGCTTATATGTATTATTTATTCAACTCGTAGCTAAATTACGATGACACCAAAAAGTTCAAGTTATTTGGTTCTATGTTTATGGTTTGGACATTAAACCCTTCAATAAACACATCACAGCATCAATACATTTCATTCAAAGTAGTCAATAATGATAATAGTAATAATAATATACTGCCTTTTATTTTTATAGCACTTTTCAAAGTTAAAAAGTGCTTTATAATTAATATAATTTAAGATTGAGGCAAATCGAATCAAGCAATTAACATAATACAGAAATAAAATGTAATAAAACCCCCAACATAAAAGATAATTACTAATCATAAAACAGATAAGACCTGTTGGCAATAAAATTGTGCTTGAACTAATAAGAGGCTTCTTCGAAAAGATAGGCTTTGAGAAATGATTTAGGAGATGTCACGGCTCCCGCAAGCATCATGTCCTCTGGCAGGGACTTCCAGAGCTGAGGGTCTTTAGTCCTTCAGTCTTTAGGACTCGGGAACAGCCAGCGGAGCGAACACGGCTCACAGGGAAACAACAATTCAGCAGTGTAGCTGGGAGCTGAACCGTGAAGTGCTTCAAAGGTAATGAAGTAGAATCTTAAAATCAATTCTAAAGCTGACTGGTAACTAGTGATGAGAGGCCAAAACATTCGGTGTAATGCTTGAACCAGAAAAACCTCCAGAGTGCAGATTGTTCTCTCCCATGGTTTTGAGCTCTTTGATGCCAAATGTCTTAAAAGGAAAAAAAAAAAAAAAGGATTGCATCCCATTCAGCCCAGCTCGTGGATTCCTCATTTAGTCACATTTGGGGATTGGATCCCATTTTCTAACTGAATGATTTCCCATGTTGTTTGCTAATGAATTGGATTTTATTTTAAAAGAGAATTCCCCCATTAGAGACGTTGGGTCCCACTCATTGTGTCTTTATAAGCGAAGGGTTTTTGGTGCTTTCCTTAGAAGTACCAAAGAAATATATTATATGTCTTCTGCACTTAACCAGGGCAATATACACCAGCCTGTGTGTTTCATCCTCTCCCATATTTTCCTCTATCCTCCTATTTCCTCTCCTGTGTACCCTTCACTTGAATTGACATAAATATGTTTGTTTGCGCTGCTGGAGTTTTAACAGTTTCTTTGGTGCCCTACTGCAGTTTGAAATATCCCACCGCTACAGCGACTGAAAACAGTATGCAATCTACACTTCACAGTGCCAGCCACCCACCCCGTTACCCATAAACATGTCCTGTCTGTTAAACATTAAATGCCACGGATCGAAAAACCCCATTTCAATTCGAGCGCTGTTTTCACCTGTGCACAGATGCCTTTAGACTGACAACTTCCAATCTATCTGTCATTTAGCAAACACCTCATGCTGTCTTCACGCCTTTTATGTCTTATTTGCATTACTTATCGCTGTTTTGATTGGATGTCACCACGCTTCTTTTTTTTTTTTTTTAACCAAATAATGCCAAAAAAAAAAAACTGGAGTGGAACAATTCAGCAGCGACACGATGTTTGATAAATTAAATTAGTAAAAATGACTACTGCAAACATTAGTTAATGAGTACAAATTTTAAAAAAGAAAATCTCCAGTGTGTGAACAAACACACGTGGCTATTGTCCAGAACAGTGTTTCTCTCTTTTCACTTCAATTGCTTGCCCTTATCACGTAGCTCTTGGCAACAACTTGTGTTTTTTTTTAGCATTATTAACTCCTAGGAAACACAACATGCAGTGACACAACTACACACACCAGTAGCTCCATGTGTGGGTGGGTCTTTTTTATTTTTGCTCGTTTAGTGTTTGAGTTCACACATTTTTCACAGTGATGAAGCTCAAAATCACCCTGTACAGCCAAGTAAAAACAAGGGTTACATTTGAAAAACTAAAAAACTGACATGATAACTTGCATAATTTACCGCTCACA